>NW_028252161.1:0-155932 GCF_964263255.1 Lissotriton vulgaris
ATGTCAGTCAATGGAGTCTTATTAACACAAAGGGAGGGAATAGGGTCCAGGGGAATATTTAGAGACCAATGCACAGTTATAGCCCCCTACACTAGACACTATTCTATGAAAAAAATAACTGTGAGTCTGAAGTGACAATTAACTCTGTACTCTCTTAATGTCTCCTCTACAACTGATACCTCAATCTATTTTGTGGGATACATAGGGACTGCTCACGATGTGATTTCATTCCCATCAGTTACACACCGAACCGCCCCTTTATCATCATTTGGGCAATTTCACAAAGTGATATGTTCACATTGTAGACATTGGTTCTCTAATGGAGTGTCCATTTATGAATCAATTAGACACGTAGATTATTCAGGCAGTTCATAAATGTGAGGTGGTAACTGGAAGCAGTGCTCAACAGAAAACATGAGTGATGAAAGGTGCTCTAATAAAATTGGATAGTGGATGCAGAACAATTTTATTAAGTGACAAACCCCTTCCAAATGTTAAAAACAAGGAGTGCAAAGTAGCAGTAGTTCATAAAAAATATCTACTGGATGTATGCTAAGGTCGACATGTTTCTGCAGTTTATAGATCCTAGAGGTATCTCCTGCTTCTTCTGGACCACTATTATACTCCGCTACTGCTTCAAAAAGGGTGAGTGCATAAACAATAAATGAAAAGGTATCACCTAATTCAGTCCTCTCACTCTTCTCGAGTATGAGAAGCAGGCGCCGCTCCTCACCTGCCTACAGCTCAGGGAAAATGGGGCACCGCTCTGTCCGTCGGTACGCCAAACAGTCGTCTGGGCTGTTCGGGGAGGTCTCCCAAAGAAGTCTCTCCACAATAATGGGTCATGTAACGTAAAGCTACTAAGACAGAGCTTGGTCTAAGATGCCCTGGGCCCAATTCACAGAATTAACTTAAGACACAATCCTAAATGTACTACTTTTGGTATTCACAGAAGGCATTTAATAGTAGTAAAGTTAGGATTTTGTCTTAAGTCTGTCTTAAGTCTGCCCTAAGTTTGTCTTAAGTTTGTCTTAAGTCTGTCTTAAGTCTCTCTTAAGTCTGTCTTAAGTCTGTCCTACGTTTGTCTTAAGTCTGTCTTAAGTCTGTCCTACTACTTTTGGTATTCACAGAAGGCATTTAGTAGTAGTAAAGTTAGGATTTTGTCATAAGTTTGACTTAAGTTTGACTTAAGACAGACTTAAGATAGTCTTAATACAAACTTAAGACAAATTTAGGACAGACTTAAGACAGACTTTAGACGGACTTAAGACACATTTAGGACAGACTTAAGACAAAATCCTAACTTTACTACTTCTAAATGCCTTCTGTGAATACCAAAAGCTTACTACATTACCTAAGTATGAAATGTCACACTCAATGAACACATTTAATAAATGAATGATTGTCAGGTGCACAACACGAGTTCTTCACGTTAATGTTTTCTGCTAGTTGCTATTCACTTTCTACGCTAATTCTCCATGTGAATATTCAATGGCCTAAAAACATTACGTTTCACGTTATTACATATCAAAATTCTAACACTACATGTTAACACAACAAAGGATTTTAAGCAGGTGTGCTCTACATGTGTGATTATATATATATATATATATATATATATATATATCAAATGCTCCAAAACACCAGCCGGTTGCACTCGTGAGCGGGTGCACGCCAAAACGGGGGTGTACCCGTTGTATTTAATACAGCTACAAACAATCCACGAATACTTAATTCGTAAAGAAAGCAGCACACGCAGGGGTAGTTCCACTTAGATTTAATGAGGGAACTTACAGCATACGACGCGTTTCGCCAGAGGGCTTCGTCAAGATATGCAAAGGGTAAGGCGTTTCAATTCATTATAAACAAAAAAATCTTACTTCCGCTATAACAATGGTAAACAAAGAAGGACTATATACATGGTAACAAATGGGACCGCCATGTTGGAGAGGTATATCCTAACACTGTTATGTACAAGTAAACATGTTATGTACAAGTAAACAATTAATATACAAGATCAATATACATATATACATGAGATTCTGCACCTCTAAAGCATAATGGAGGGTTGCAAGGTTGATCAGGCCCAGAATGGGCGGGGTGAGTCCTTCTAACGTGATGACGCCTGGGATGGGCATAACAAGTGCACAGGTGTATAGTACAATAAATGGGGTGTTAGCGAAAATAAACTATGCTCTGTGATGCAGGGAACCAAAAAGTGCACGTAAATACATATATACATATATACAGTTATACAGTGAGCAGCGAGTAACAGTACTGGGCATAATCAAGCTGCATGGCACGGAATCCTGTAAACACAGAGAACACACCCTCAACATCATGGCCATAATGACAGGCCTAAATATAGCCCTGAATGGGCCTGTGTACTACACCTGTACAAAAGAAATAACCAATGAAAAGGGGGATGTAAGAACAAAATTCTAAATATGAATAACAGTCATGTAATCCTAAAACCAGAAATACGAATAACAAGTATGGAAAATCAAGGAAAAATTTGCGAATGCAATACGAATGCCAACATAGATCTCCATCATGAATACATGCAGATTAACCCAAATGGACTGAAAGTTCTTCGTGCATATTAAGACCTTTGGGGTGTTTACTCTGCAAGTCAATGATGTATCTTGACTCCAGCCTTCTAAGTTTGAGAAGGCGGTCGCCACCCCTGATGTTCACTGCTACACTATCGAGACAACAATAAGCTAACAGGTCCCTGTTGCTATTATGTTTCTTTTCAAAGTGCCTCGCTACAGGGTAGGTGGCGTCTTTCTTGGCAATGGCACGCATGTGTTCTAAAATTCTCAATTTGACTGCATTGGTGGTACTCCCAATGTAGTTTAAGCCACAAGGGCAAATGAGACAGTAGATGACATATGCTGTAGAGCACGTGAGGAATTTGGCAATCTTTTTGGGTGCTGGCAGACCTGGAATTTTAAAAGCAAGCGTCCGCTTGCTATATTTGCAGGCCTTGCACCGGCCACAAGGGTAGAAGCCTTTGAGTGCCGGTAGTTTGGCTTTATTTTCAGGAACTGAATAGTGACTCGAAACCAACTGGTCTCTGAGCGATCTGGCCTTCCTAAACGTTACAAGAGGATTGCTGGGCAAGTCAGCTTTAATGATGTTGTCTGACATTAAGATGTTCCAATTCTTTTTAAGTATCTTTTTGACTTGGCCAGCATTACGGGAAAAGGTGGTGATGAGGCGAAATGCCCCATTGATGGATTTACCTGTTTGCTTAGGTTCTAACAGTGTTTTCCTCTGCATCTTGTTGGCTCTGTCAAGAGCCCTGGTTAACACCTTTTCCCTATAACCCCTGATCCTGAATCTTTGAAGACTAGCCTACGCTGCCTTCTTAAAATCCTCTTGATTAGAGTTATTACGTCTAAGCCTTAGAAGTTCTCCGTAAGGGATGCTTTCTACCAATTGGCGTGGATGGCTACTAGTGGCGAAGAGGGTGGAATTACCTGCCGTCTCTTTCCTGAATAGTTTAGTTTGCACCATTCCTTTGTCATCTATATACACTGTGAGATCGAGGTAGTTCACAGAAGTCCTGCTTATATGACCTGAGAACTTTAAATTCTTGTCATTGATGTTGAGTAAGTCTATGAACGACATGGCAGTGTCTATTGGACTTTCAAGGATGATAAACAAATCATCGATATATCGATGCCATCCAATTATTCTGTCATGCCACTCTGGATTGGTGGTTCTCCAGGGAGCTTGCTCCTCCCACCAACCTACAAAGAGGTTAGCGAAACTAGGAGCGGAGCAAGCTCCCATGGCAACTCCAGAGATCTGCCTGTACAGCTGCTTGCTGAAAAGAAAAATATTATTTTTCAAGCTGAAATTCATAAAATCAAGCAACATCTTATTATGTTCATAGTAACACGCAGGACGTTTATCCAAGAAACTCGCCATGGATCTCAACCCATCGTCATGAGCTATACATGTGTATAGACTGGCGATGTCTAATACCATCATGCAGTAAGTGTCTTTCCATACAATGTTATCCATCAAAGTCAAAAAATGTTTGGTGTCTCTAAGATAAGAGGGCAATGACATAACCAAAGGTGAAAGAAAAGAATCAACATAAATGGAGAGGTTTTCAGTGAGACTGCCGTTGGAGGCGACAATGGGCCTTCCCGGAGGATTGGACATGTCCTTATGTACCTTGGGAAGGTAATAAAACGTAGGAATCACTGGGCTTAGACAACGCAGAAACAAATATTCGTCTGTGTTGAGCATGGTGCTGTTGTACCATTTAGATATCATGTCGTGGTACTCACCCACACTCTTATTGTAATCTTTTTCTCCCACGATAGTGTACGTTTCCATGTCTCCCAAAAGTCGATTGGCCTCAGTTTCATATTGTGCCGAAGTAAGTAGCACAATGTTCCCCCCTTTATCAGAGGGTTTACAAACCAGGTTGGAATCAGAACACAGAGTTTGTAGCGCAATTTGCTGTTGTTTGGTAAAATTCTCATTTGAAGAGGTATATTGTTTCGTCCTTCGTAGTCTGGTAAGATCTCTCAGAACGGCGTCTGAGAAGATGTCGATGGCGTCGGTGCTCATAATAGGCATAAAAGTGGATGCCGGTTTAAATTCACTTTGACCACCTTTTTGTTGGATGTTAGCAGTGGTCAATATCTGTGTATTGGTAACTTCGACGTCCAGACCCAAATTAATCTCTTGGTCTAGACTCTCCATAGCTCGAAGACCGCCTAAGTCCCGACATCTGAGATTTTCCGTGGTGCCAGTGCTACCAGACACAGCGCTCTCAATGTGTGGTTTTAATTTGAAAAATTTATGAAGTTTTAACTTTCTGGTGAACTTAAAAATGTCAATACGAGTTTGTGCAAATTCAAAGTTCTTTTGAGGACAGAAAGACAAACCCAATTGCAGAATGGAATTTTCTTCCGTGGTAAGAACTTTATCTGTGAGATTAATGATGGTAAGATTATCAGGTTTCAAGGAGTTTTCTAGGTTTGAGCTGGGTTCTTTTTCTTTTGATAATTCTTCATACTGCGAGTTACTGGAGGCGAACCTGGAGGATTTCTTCCTGCGGCCCCCCCGCCTCGTCTTCCTCTTGGTCCTTGGTAATCCGGGGGCTTGCCCCTGCCTCCTACCAGTTGGTTGTTTCGCATTACCTTGTACTCCACCTGAAAAGAAGAAGCCTCATCACTCCCATCTTCGCTGAGCATATCATCTGCATTAGTGTCAGATTCGGAAGTGGCAGGTTCCACGGTGTTAGGACCGCTTGCTTTTATCTTGAGTTGTTTCCTTGTATGCTCATATTTTTTAGCAAACGTTAACACTCGTCCCATCTTATAATCTTTTTCGTCTCTATCAAACTTTTCTTCTTTGCGTTGTTTGATTTTGTTTTCATATTTCTTCAGTCGTTTCTTGATAAGTTCACGTTTCTCTTCCAAGCTGGTTTGATCCTCTTCCTTTAGTCGAAGTCTGTGTCAGAGCTTTGTCTCTATCACTCCAGGCGAAGCCTGGAGTGATAGAGACAAAGCTCTGACACAGATCAAAGAGATCAAAGAGATCGAGGATGATCTACTAAAGGAAGAGGATCAAACCAGCTTGGAAGAGAAACGTGAACTTATCAAGAAACGACTGAAGAAATATGAAAACAAAATCAAACAACGCAAAGAAGAAAAGTTTGATAGAGACGAAAAAGATTATAAGATGGGACGAGTGTTAACGTTTGCTAAAAAATATGAGCATACAAGGAAACAACTCAAGATAAAAGCAAGCGGTCCTAACACCGTGGAACCTGCCACTTCCGAATCTGACACTAATGCAGATGATATGCTCAGCGAAGATGGGAGTGATGAGGCTTCTTCTTTTCAGGTGGAGTACAAGGTAATGCGAAACAACCAACTGGTAGGAGGCAGGGGCAAGCCCCCGGATTACCAAGGACCAAGAGGAAGACGAGGCGGGGGGGCCGCAGGAAGAAATCCTCCAGGTTCGCCTCCAGTAACTCGCAGTATGAAGAATTATCAAAAGAAAAAGAACCCAGCTCAAACCTAGAAAACTCCTTGAAACCTGATAATCTTACCATCATTAATCTCACAGATAAAGTTCTTACCACGGAAGAAAATTCCATTCTGCAATTGGGTTTGTCTTTCTGTCCTCAAAAGAACTTTGAATTTGCACAAACTCGTATTGACATTTTTAAGTTCACCAGAAAGTTAAAACTTCATAAATTTTTCAAATTAAAACCACACATTGAGAGCGCTGTGTCTGGTAGCACTGGCACCACGGAAAATCTCAGATGTCGGGACTTAGGCGGTCTTCGAGCTATGGAGAGTCTAGACCAAGAGATTAATTTGGGTCTGGACGTCGAAGTTACCAATACACAGATATTGACCACTGCTAACATCCAACAAAAAGGTGGTCAAAGTGAATTTAAACCGGCATCCACTTTTATGCCTATTATGAGCACCGACGCCATCGACATCTTCTCAGACGCCGTTCTGAGAGATCTTACCAGACTACGAAGGACGAAACAATATACCTCTTCAAATGAGAATTTTACCAAACAACAGCAAATTGCGCTACAAACTCTGTGTTCTGATTCCAACCTGGTTTGTAAACCCTCTGATAAAGGGGGGAACATTGTGCTACTTACTTCGGCACAATATGAAACTGAGGCCAATCGACTTTTGGGAGACATGGAAACGTACACTATCGTGGGAGAAAAAGATTACAATAAGAGTGTGGGTGAGTACCACGACATGATATCTAAATGGTACAACAGCACCATGCTCAACACAGACGAATATTTGTTTCTGCGTTGTCTAAGCCCAGTGATTCCTACGTTTTATTACCTTCCCAAGGTACATAAGGACATGTCCAATCCTCCGGGAAGGCCCATTGTCGCCTCCAACGGCAGTCTCACTGAAAACCTCTCCATTTATGTTGATTCTTTTCTTTCACCTTTGGTTATGTCATTGCCCTCTTATCTTAGAGACACCAAACATTTTTTGACTTTGATGGATAACATTGTATGGAAAGACACTTACTGCATGATGGTATTAGACATCGCCAGTCTATACACATGTATAGCTCATGACGATGGGTTGAGATCCATGGCGAGTTTCTTGGATAAACGTCCTGCGTGTTACTATGAACATAATAAGATGTTGCTTGATTTTATGAATTTCAGCTTGAAAAATAATATTTTTCTTTTCAGCAAGCAGCTGTACAGGCAGATCTCTGGAGTTGCCATGGGAGCTTGCTCCGCTCCTAGTTTCGCTAACCTCTTTGTAGGTTGGTGGGAGGAGCAAGCTCCCTGGAGAACCACCAATCCAGAGTGGCATGACAGAATAATTGGATGGCATCGATATATCGATGATTTGTTTATCATCCTTGAAAGTCCAATAGACACTGCCATGTCGTTCATAGACTTACTCAACATCAATGACAAGAATTTAAAGTTCTCAGGTCATATAAGCAGGACTTCTGTGAACTACCTCGATCTCACAGTGTATATAGATGACAAAGGAATGGTGCAAACTAAACTATTCAGGAAAGAGACGGCAGGTAATTCCACCCTCTTCGCCACTAGTAGCCATCCACGCCAATTGGTAGAAAGCATCCCTTACGGAGAACTTCTAAGGCTTAGACGTAATAACTCTAATCAAGAGGATTTTAAGAAGGCAGCGGAGGCTAGTCTTCAAAGATTCAGGATCAGGGGTTATAGGGAAAAGGTGTTAACCAGGGCTCTTGACAGAGCCAACAAGATGCAGAGGAAAACACTGTTAGAACCTAAGCAAACAGGTAAATCCATCAATGGGGCATTTCGCCTCATCACCACCTTTTCCCGTAATGCTGGCCAAGTCAAAAAGATACTTAAAAAGAATTGGAACATCTTAATGTCAGACAACATCATTAAAGCTGACTTGCCCAGCAATCCTCTTGTAACGTTTAGGAAGGCCAGATCGCTCAGAGACCAGTTGGTTTCGAGTCACTATTCAGTTCCTGAAAATAAAGCCAAACTACCGGCACTCAAAGGCTTCTACCTTTGTGGCCGGTGCAAGGCCTGCAAATATAGCAAGCGGACGCTTGCTTTTAAAATTCCAGGTCTGCCAGCACCCAAAAAGATTGCCAAATTCCTCACGTGCTCTACAGCATATGTCATCTACTGTCTCATTTGCCCTTGTGGCTTAAACTACATTGGGAGTACCACCAATGCAGTCAAATTGAGAATTTTAGAACACATGCGTGCCATTGCCAAGAAAGACGCCACCTACCCTGTAGCGAGGCACTTTGAAAAGAAACTTAATAGCAACAGGGACCTGTTAGCTTATTGTTGTCTCGATAGTGTAGCAGTGAACATCAGGGGTGGCGACCGCCTTCTCAAACTTAGAAGGCTGGAGTCAAGATACATCATTGACTTGCAGAGTAAACACCCCAAAGGTCTTAATATGCACGAAGAACTTTCAGTCCATTTGGGTTAATCTGCATGTATTCATGATGGAGATCTATGTTGGCATTCGTATTGCATTCGCGAATTTTTCCTTGATTTTCCATACTTGTTATTCGTATTTCTGGTTTTAGGATTACATGACTGTTATTCATATTTAGAATTTTGTTCTTACATCCCCCTTTTCATTGGTTATTTCTTTTGTACAGGTGTAGTACACAGGCCCATTCAGGGCTATATTTAGGCCTGTCATTATGGCCATGATGTTGAGGGTGTGTTCTCTGTGTTTACAGGATTCCGTGCCATGCAGCTTGATTATGCCCAGTACTGTTACTCGCTGCTCACTGTATAACTGTATATATGTATATATGTATTTACGTGCACTTTTTGGTTCCCTGCATCACAGAGCATAGTTTATTTTCGCTAACACCCCATTTATTGTACTATACACCTGTGCACTTGTTATGCCCATCCCGGGCGTCATCACGTTAGAAGGACTCACCCCGCCCATTCTGGGCCTGATCAACCTTGCAACCCTCCATTATGCTTTAGAGGTGCAGAATCTCATGTATATATGTATATTGATCTTGTATATTAATTGTTTACTTGTACATAACATGTTTACTTGTACATAACAGTGTTAGGATATACCTCTCCAACATGGCGGTCCCATTTGTTACCATGTATATAGTCCTTCTTTGTTTACCATTGTTATAGCGGAAGTAAGATTTTTTTGTTTATAATGAATTGAAACGCCTTACCCTTTGCATATCTTGACGAAGCCCTCTGGCGAAACGCGTCGTATGCTGTAAGTTCCCTCATTAAATCTAAGTGGAACTACCCCTGCGTGTGCTGCTTTCTTTACAAATTAAGTATTCGTGGATTGTTTGTAGCTGTATATATATATATATATATATATATATATATATATATATATATATATATATATATATATATATATATATATATATATATATATATTCACTGAACAAACCATAGGTTTTAAACACGTTATAGTTAGGAAGTAGCATTTACAAAACCTATGAAATTCACTGAAAAAACCATAGGTTTGACACATGTTATAGTTAGCTGGACATTTCACTCATATAAAACCAATGAAATTCCCCCGTTATAGTTACTTCAGCTAACTATAACTCGCGCGCCCGCAATGCAAGTTATAATAGGTCAAGGAGACTGTACATTGCCTTCTTTTTAACGTTTTGAAACTTTTGACTACATCGAACACGACGCCTTTTTCAACTTTCGTGCGCGACCCGGTGCGCGCACCCCAGGGCAAAAACATAAAAAGTTTTATACTTTCACAATTTTGAACTTGTATCTTCTGAGAAGATGTACAAGATCACGCTGTGTTTAGCTTTCCTACTTTTTGAAACTTCAGTGAATTAGACCGATACTTCCAAATGACGTACGTAACCAGGGAAATGTCATCGCGTACACGTCCTAATGCGCGCATGTCAAGTCATGTGACTCGAAAAGAACACTTCCAATTGGTTGTTAGTAGTTTCTGTTCTGGAATTTTCACGGATCCCACCCATTTCCCTCACTATCTTCTTTACTCTCAAGAGAGAAGAATGTTTTACATCTTTCCAAAGACTTTGGTGAAATGGCTGCCGCACAGAATTCATCGTCAGAATCTGAAGAAAATTATCGGCTACCTTTAACAAGAAAGAAGGAATCTTTCGTCTGGCCATTTTTTCTTTTCCTAAGGATCAAAAAAAAGTGAATGCGCCCAAAGTCACTTGCACAATTTGTGACGCAGTTCTTTCAAGAGGAAATCCTTCCAAAAAGTATTTGTTTTCAATACATACGATGATGAGGCATGTGAGGCAAGTGCATCCTGAGAAATTTGCACAGGCATCGGCAAGAGCTCTGGCAACACAACTACCATCAGCTGTGGCCAGCACATCTTCTGGTGGACGACCTGTATCTCCATCCAGTGCAGAGATGGACTTGAGACCATATTTGTCAATGGTGCATATGAAATGCAACTTGTGTGGAGAAATTATTGTGTACGGAGAGCAGAGTCTCACTCTGATTGAAAGAAGAATTAATGAACATCAATGCTCCGACAGAAGATGATTTTTCTCATTTCATTTTGATCCAGTTTCACAGTGTTAAACTTCAAAATTTCGTTTTAGTTTTAAAAGTCAAAAACAATATAACACTTGTTACCAAAAAAAAAAAAAAAAAAAAAGTTATTTTCAGAACTAACTCATTGTACCAAAAAGAGCTCTATTCACAAGCTGAAGTATCGACGCTTTTTTTCAGGACAATTATGGAAAAAAGCGACAATACTTGGGGCATATTATGAAGGAGACGTAATACATTATCATCGGTTTCATCAACAGGACACTGCCGATAAAACGATGATAATAGCCTTCATAGTATGTTCTATGAATTGCTACCAAAACCTACGTTAGTTGTCTTTACATCTAACATTAGGTTCGATTGCAATTCATAGAGCATATTATCAAGGCCGTTATCGCCGCTATATCTGCACTTTTCTGCCGATAAAAGCGGTGTTAATGTTTTACCTATCCTTGAAAATATTCTTCAGCACCTTCGTGAAAACGGCATTACATCGCCTGCCGTAAGACCACTTTGCATATGTTGCGCACAGTAAGTTAATGACATGCAAAGTGGGCGTAGATCAAAGCACATGCAAAATGTGGTTGGAGGGGAAAACACCCTATCACGACAAGAGGCGTAGCGAGAAAAAGAGGTGGAATAAACTTGTTTATCGTAGGACTGTTAAAGACTGCTGTAATCAAGCATTTGGCAGCGTTAACATGAGGGTGTGGAAAATAAAACTAAATCCACCCCGTCCCCTAATTACAAGGCACACATTGCTGCGTGAAAACAACGTTTGTTTTCACGCGGTAATGTTAAGTACCGCCGGCTGTTACAGGATTTACTATCACATATGTGTTCCCATTGATATTAAAGCACTAACACAGCGGAAAATTCCGCTGATAGCGTCGATATTTAGAACGCCGAGCAGCGGCGTTTTGTATTACTTACGAGCCTTGCTATTATGAAGGTTTATCTCCTAAGTCTCTGATTCTCAAACTATGCACCGCGGCTCCCCTGTGCGCCGTAATGAGGTGCCAGGGGCGCCGCGCACACTCTAGAGTGACTAACAGTCCATAAATTCCACGGACATCCATACCCTGTTATCTGCAATTGTGGGCATCAGATGGAGCTGCGCTGCGCCCCTCTGAGAGGCCTCACTCCCACTGCTGAAGCGGCCTCGCACTCCTCCATGAGCACAGGAGCAGCCCCTCCCGCCCATTGAAGTTCTGTATGGGGCTAATTGCCACTTACTGAATGAAAATTGGGCACTGAAGGATGTTCAAGTATGTAGCGCTCCTGCTGCTACAGCGTACAGAAGGGATTGTGTTAGGTATAAAAAAGTGAAACGCCCACACTACAATGATATAGAACACTTCCTTTAAAGAAGCCTGTGAAATAAGTTTAAAAGATCAGGTTAACTTTCTTTTACTCACTCATTATTCTTGAACATAAGTATTTACAATACTATATTCAACAATGCCAGGGTTGCAGCTTTTTTATTTTAAGAAATTAGCAATCATTCACAAAGCCAATAGTCATGGTTTCTTTTTCGTGAGAGAATACTTGCTATATTATATATCTGCATAGAATGACAGAAACAACATAACACCAGTCGGGCGCAACACTATGCTAAGCACAGATTTTTAGCCTATGTGTTTTAAACTGCCCTCTGAATTACAACCAACACTCTCTTTGAAGAGACCCCCCAATTTTTTTAACACCTCCTAAAGCCCTGGAAACAACACCATTTAACATTTAACATCATTTACCTCCAATGTTTTCATATATCAGCGTTGTTGAACTCACTTAGTGAAATGTCGCTGATTTCATAAAATCACTTTTAAGGCGCTCCTTATGACCAATCCTTTGTGGAAGTGCTCACATAAAACATGACGCTGGTATGACCAGGATACACAAAGAAATAACACAGTGATAGAAAAGTTTCTTTATTTTTTATACTTACCTAAGAAATAGTAGCAAAGTAAAACTAAATTTCTTTAAAAAACATAGTATCTGTGGAAGAAAAGTAAAAATAAGGTTATAATGTACATTTCATAAAACAAAAAAAGTAGGAGTGAATGAAACAGAAAGTGAAAGAAAAAAAGACTGAGGGAGAGTAAGAGACACAGACAGAATGTGTAGTATATAAATCAATGAGTAAGGTAATTAATTGAAAGAGATAATAGCACTGAAGGAATGAGTGTCTAAACGAAAGTAAAGTGAGCGAGAAAATAAGAGTATTATTAGTGATAGTATACGAAATAAACAGTCTCTTAAAGAAACACAGTTAGAGTACAGGAATATCTTAAGGAGAAAGATAAAATAAAGGAAAAACAGTAAGAGAAACAGACTAAAAAAAGGGTGAGAAACAGAAGATGAACGGAGTAGAAATACACAAGGACTGTAAGAGACAAATAAATAGAAATGAAGTAGGGTAAGGGAAGTCAACTATGTACCTTATTTATGAAGGCCTTGCGCCGCCCATGCTTCACTTTTAACATGGAAAAAGTGGCGCATCGGTGGCGCAAGGCTTTCATAAATGAGGCCCTTTAGATTTAAGTTTAAGAATTGAGCATAATTAATGAAAGCAGACTAAGGGAATAAAATTAAAGGAACAGTAAGACAAATGAATTAAGATTCTAGAAACAAAGCTGATATAAGGTCAATAAAGGTGAGTAACCATGAGACAACAGAAGAATCAAACTGAAGAGATAGATAGACTGAATAAAATAGTGACAGAAAAGATGTTAGAGAAACAGGAGAGAAAATTAAACAACGCAAAATGTGGATGAATGAAACGGAATAAGATTGACTGAACAGTACTGACAAAGGAAGGTGATGAAAAGAATAAGGATAAGAGAGAGGCAAAGTAAACTCTTGGATGTTATTAGTTGTACTTACCTTTTAAATGTTATATCTGTGGAAGACAATAAAAAAATGTGTTACAATACATATTTCTAAATCCAATGTAACAAAATAACTTAAACAACATATTACATGGTTTATTTTTGCTGTCCTCAGAATATATTGATTTTCACTATAAACAGTGATTTCAATAGTAATCATCATGTAACAGCGGGGAAAAAAAACACAATCCAAATTATTGTGTTTAAAAACCCCGTACAAGATCTCTATATATAATATAAATACCTGAAAAAAACATGTCTTAAATATTTTTCTCTAATTCGCAATTTCTTGAGTAAGCACAGTACATGTTCCTCAGTTACAAACTAATTAAACCATAGCACTTATTTTTAAATACGTCTCAACTAAGATCCGTGCAAGTATGTTCTTAAAACATTTATCTTAAGTACACATTTTCTTCTCTCATACCTTTCCACGTGGCCAAATAGTATGAGTTAACTCGTTATTTTTTAAATACCTCTCAACAAACTTCCATCCAAATATATTCTAAAAACATTTATCTTAAGTACACATTTTCTTCTCTCATACCTTTCCACGTGGCCAAATAGTATGAGTTAACTCGTTATTTTTTAAATACCTCTCAACAAACTTCCGTTGAAATATGTTCTGAAAACATTTATCTCAAGTACACATTTTGTTGTCTCATATGTTTCCGCGTGGCCAAATAGTATGAGTTAAGTAGTTATTTTCTCAAATTACTTAATCTTACTGTTATCCATTTTTTCTCAACCTTTCAAATAAAAATTCGAACGTGTTCTGTACCATCAAACATTAAGTAAACTTGTACCTGATACTATCACTATGTCGAATATAAATTTCATTTCTAGATTTGCACACCCTCAGTCACATGACATTTCTAAACAACAGAGTTTCATATCTTTACAGTGTTAATCTTCCTACACCAAGTAATTTTACTGAAATTTGGGTTGCAAAAATAGCAGATAAGAATTAGTTAAGTCAAAAGGCAAACGTTTCTTAAAAGTCAATTGACTATCATTGCAGAGTGTCAAGCCTGTTGGAAACTTCAAATAAGCTGTGTAATGTCCTGATGAAGTTGAAGGCCCTTCATGAAAAATAAAGGCTACAGTTATAAATGTTCTTCTAGAAATAGATACTTGAGAAGCCACAAAATGTTTAATTAAAGTTGACAATTTACTCCCATCAGCTCTGCATCGTTGAAACATTAAAATTACATATTGTCCATTTTTGTGGATAAATAATGTTGATAACATTTCAGAGTTACATTGACAGCAGACCATGTTCTGATGCGCATCTTTAACTAGTTTATTAAAGGACACTTCTTTACAGTCTGGTAATGTTAAATATATAAATCTTTCAGTGTGTATATCAGTAGTACTTGAAAATGAACAATTATCACACTTATGTTCCCATTTATAAGAAAGGCCAAAAAGACTATCAATATTTACACCTTCATCTTCCAAAACTGTAAGCATATACATAATAAATTCCTGACAATCTTGCTGAATATTCTGAGAAAATTGATTTAGTCCTGCACAAATGTCTAAAACATTCCTTAGTTCTGAAACACTTGCTACTTCACTATTATCACTGCTACATTTTTCAAATACAGAATTTAACAAACAACAAAATGTTTGCTCCCGATTTTGTACAATCTGTTGCTGAAATTTTTTTAGAAAAAAAACAACATTAACTACTACATTTGCATAGCAGTTGACACCAGACCTGTTTTCAAACTTAATTCCAACAATCTGTTCAATACTAACCTTTTTCTTACTGCTACCACTGACAGCTACATCTTTTTTTCTTTGTTTCTCTACTACTTCGGTACATTTTTCCACATTTCTCCTTTTCTGACCAACCATGCACTTTTCAATTAAAGTATATTGAGTTAACTTGGAGCATATTCTGTTCTTAACCTATTATACTCCTTCACACAATTTAGATCTGCACTAATCTTTGTCTCATCAAAATCAATTAGATAAAGTCCACATAAAGTTCTAACTCGAGATAGAGCAACATATGCCATACCCTCTTTGAATACAGTGCTTTCAATATTTACCAAAGCACAATCTACACTTAAACCTTGAGATTTGTGAATAGTCACTGCATATGCCAAACAAATTGGAAATTGCTTCCGACGGACATATAAGTCTTTCACAAGCAAAAAACGAGTTGAACAGCGACTGAATTGTTGAACTTCCTCAATTCCATCAAATTTGATTCTTAAAAATTCAATCTCATCTCTATTGGAGTAATTGACAAAACCAACAACATTACCCATTGCTCCATTTACCAAACCTCTTTCTACATGTAAATTTCTTCGTAAAATAATCCGACAATTTAAACATACATACAGATTTTTTTCTAAGCCAGCAGTTTTAGATATAGATTTCTGAAGAGAATCCAATTTTAACTTCAACTTTTCAGACAACACAATAGTACTACCTTCATGCTCTATTCTATCTTTAGCTTCCAGTTTCTTAATTTCTTGACTTTCTAACTTCAACATTTTTTATTGAAAACAGCACATTCTTTGAGAGTTGGCATCAAGCATATGACTGACTTATCTGCTACCTCTTTACTATATATTTTCTCAGGTACATTATCTTCATTAGTTAAGAGCTTGGAAAGTATTCGTGTTCGTAGAGTTTCTTTCGCATCTTCAGTTAGTTTTCCAATCCTTATATCTTGAAGAATATGTCCATATTTAGTATCCTTTGCCTGTCGCATATTTTGAATCAGTTCAGTATATTTGAAATGTGACCATATATTACCACATTTTCAATACTGCCCAGGCACTTTCTGGTCTCTTCATGTGTAACAGTTTCAAATACAGGTTGTCCTTTCACAGGAGTTAGCTGCAGTAGATCTCCAAAAACGATGACATGTTTACCTCCAAATAACACATCATACTCTGTCTTAAGTATCTGTTGCATTCTTAAATGCACAAAAGCAAGCATTAAATTGGATACCATGCTTACCTCATCAATAATGAGAAGTTTCATTTTTTTAAGGACTCTAGAAACTTCAAAACAAGTTTCTCCAGATAGCTTGTGATATTGTAATTTATTTTCATGTTCAACTGGCAGCATCAGTAAACGATGTAAAGTAATACCTTTAATATTATGTGCTGCCAATCCAGTTGGAGCAGTAACAACTGAGTTATTTGCTGTAGATATGTAGTAATTCCTTTAATTAGGAAACTTTTACCAGTTCCAGCTTCTCCACTTACATATAGTCGAATAGGTTCAAATGACATACATGAGCATTCTTTTTTCTCATGACGAAAGCCATGCCCAATGTCCTCTGTCACTTCATCATATATCTGTCTTTGCTCAAGATTAAATTGCTTCCTCAATTCTTCTAAGTTTATTACTTCTTCTTGACCTTGCTGCATTGCTCTTTCCACCTCATCCATGGCAGTGGCTGCTTCATTCTGGATAATTGGTTGTCCCAGTGGATCTTGACTTAATGAAGCCGAACTTTGACTACCTTGTGAGCTGTCTCTAGCAATCTCCGCTGCAATTGTTGCTTCTTGCTCTATTTCGTCATTCAACATTTGGAGATAATTACTGAAAATAGGACATTCGATACTACTTTTAGATGCGTTAAATGAATCTTCATAACTATCAAAGTCACCAAGTAGTTCCTCTTCTGTACGCCATGGTTTAAAGAGTTGCAAAAGAGCTAAATAGTAAAATTCTCTTTTGTCAGGTGTATCGCAACTCAGTTTTCGATGATTAATCAAGTGTCCTTTTCTTTGTTTCACCAGACATCCTTCATGTCCAATTACAGCGTGTACACCTTTATCAATATTCTCTGTAATATTCCTTTTAAAACTGTAGTTTTGAAGTATTTCATACAGACAAATATTTTCAAGCACTTTTATTTGGATAGTATGTATCCAACATATTTGTTTGCAGAATGTCTGTACTGTTTGGTTCTTTCTGTGCTAAATATTCAATTTCTTGCACAGGTTTCAGAACACGGTTTCGTGTTTCTGCAAGACCCAAACTCACCCAGAGGATAGTTCTTGATTTTGCATAAAGACTTGCTGATGATAACTGATCACAACATTCATATGCTCCAATTTCTCGATGAGACAACATCTTCAAACTGTACGTATACAATTTCTTGCTTAGGCTCTTTTCATGAGAAATGTCTTCCCACATCTCCTTCAGTTTCATCTTTTAAGATTTCGTGATGTAAGACGTTACATTTCGAGCCACAGCAATAGAGTTGTCTGCAACATATTGTATGTCCATTTTTTTTTTTAACATCATTTTTATTGCATCACCAATATAAATGTACAGACAAGACATTCAGCAAAATTAGTATGACATGGACCAGTTCAATTGATGACATTCGTGTTTCGTCCGGGGGGCTTCCCCCGCTTGTGATGCGGGTAGCTTCATCTCCGTCTTGGTCTCGTACTTCTTACATTGTCTGACCGCTTCATTTTGCACATATCCCTGGAATGCTTTTGTGGTTTACGCCCCTCCCCCTCCCCAAATTTCGGTACCCCAACATCCCTCCAAACCAGCTTCCTACCCTCCCTCCCCCGTGGTCGCGCTGCGCTTGAGTAACCATGTATCAGTGCCTGGTGTGTTGCAGGAGGAAGCAAACAATCGCTAAGGTGTGTTCTCCTGTATAGTGTTAGGGTCTGCTCCGGCTAGTTCGCTCTCGCCTTCCTGCCCCTCATCGTCCACATCCCTGAGCGCCTGCACCATCACCTCCCATGCTGTCGCCCTTTCCAGTGCTTTCTCATCATTCGACCTCCAGGCCATCTGGTATCGTAGGGTACTATCACACGCGGCCCATCTCACACACTCCCCATACCATCTTTTATACGTGGGCCCCACTCTGGACTTCCAATTTCGTGTGATCTCCCGCTTGGCCAAGATAAGCCCTAAGTCTATAAATTTACTCGACATCGTATTTCTAGGTGTGTGCGGGAACCAGTGAAGGATGCCAACTGCTTTAGTATACTGGATATCCCTGTCCGTCGCACCGTTAAGGGCCCGCCCAACTTCCTGCCAATAGTCGCCTAAAGAGGGGCAATCCCACAGCATATGACATAGATCCGCCCCCGCTGTATGACATCTGGGGCAAGCAGCGTCGGTCGCCCCAAAGTACTGTTGGATTTTCCCGGGCGTGAGGTATGCCCTGTGGATGACATAAAAGTGGATCAATTGGAACCTGGCATTCCTCGAGCTCTTCCGCGCCCTCCTCAGCAGTTGGCCCCAGGTCGTGTCTGGTATCTCCACCTGGAGGTCCAGCTCCCACTTGGCCTTCAGGGCTGCCAAAGGTTGCAAGGCCTCCCGCTGCATCCTCGAGTACAGGCATGTGACGGCCTTAAAGGTTCCCGCCGCCATCATGGCGTACTGGCAGGCCATCGAGGTACCTGGTTCCTGCAGCCCTTCCCCCCAGTGGGCTCGCATGGCGCCTGTGACTGCCGCGTGCAGCAGATAGTCACCCCTCGGTAGGTCAAATCTCTCTTGCAGGTCCCGAAACGGCAGCAACACCCCATCTTCGTAGAGGTCACCCAGCACGTGTACTCCTGCCTCCTCCCACCCTAGCAAGCGTGACCAGTCACCTCCATGTGGGAGGGCAGTGACCATTCCCAGCGGTATTTCAGGGGCGTACATAAGGCGGACACCCGCCCGCTTACGGGCCCGGTCCCAACATAGACGGAAAGTCTGCTCCTCGACCGTCAGGTCTCCCACTCGGAGTTTCTGGTGCAGTGTGATATAAGCCAGAACGTGTCGCGGGGTGCCTTCGACTCTCGCGTCATCGGGACCTCTATATACTCTCGCCACCTCCTGAGTAAAAGTCTGGAGCTGGGCAGCGAGGTAATATCCTTCGAAGTCCGGCACTGCCATACCTCCCTCATCTTTGGGGCGTAACAGCGTGTCGAGCGCTATGCGTCTCCTACCCGTGCCCCACAGAAACGCTATGATCAGTGACCTCAGGCGTTTGAAGACCGAACTCGGGATCCATACCGGCAGTGTCCTAAAATAGTACAAAAGCCTGGGCAGGGCTATCATTTTAAGCAGGGAAATTCTACCAGCCAGAGAGAGCGGTAGAGTCGCCCAGAAGTCCATGGATCCACGCAGGGCGTTAATACAGCGAGTTACGTTGCCATCCAGCAGGTCGGACGGGGTGTGGTAAACATAGACCCCTAGATAATGGAGGCAGCGCGGCTCCCACCGGAGTTCCTGAGCAGTGAGTGGGCACGGCTCTCCCGGCCTCAGGGGAAACAGACAGGATTTAGGCCAGTTGACCCTCAGGCCCGATAACCTACCGAACTGCTCCAGTAGCCTCCGCGCCCCCTGAAGTTCGGCGCCGGCATTGGCTAAAAACATCAACAAGTCATCCGCATAAAGGGAGATGAGGTGCGGCCTCCCCCTAAAAGGCAAACCTGCGTAGTGGCGGCCCAGTCTGGCTACCGCAGCGAAGGGTTCCATTGCTAACGCAAACAGTAGCGGGGATAGGGAACAACCCTGTCTAGTGCCACGCCTGATCGGGTATTGTCTCGAGATCAGCGCACCCACCCGGACCCTCGCTACCGCCTCAGTATAGAGGACCTTGGTCCACTGTATATATCCGTCTCCCAACCCGAAGCGACGCATCACCTCATACAGGTATCCCCATTCGAGGCTGTCAAATGCCTTCTCAATGTCGATGGACAGGACAAATGGGGAGACGGTGTCTGGCCAGTCCACACCCATCAGTCTCGTGAGTCTGCGGATGTTATGAGTGGTGTTGCGTGTCGGTATGAAACCGCACTGGTCACCATGAACCAGGCTCGTCATGTGCACTAGCAATCTGTTGGCCAGAATTTTACTGAGGATTTTGTAATCCGTCGTCAACATAGATAACGGACGGTACGAGGACAGCGCCGCACCCTCTCTGCCCGGCTTCAAGAGTGGGATCATAAGGGCCTCGCACATAGAGCCCGGGAGTCGGCCCTTCTCCTGCGCCTCATTGTATACCTCGCGCAGCCGCGGAGCAAGATGCTCTAGGTATTTGCCATAAAATTCGATCGGTAGACCATCAAGGCCCGGGGTCTTGTTTCTAGCCATCTGTTTTACAGCGCAACCTATTTCTCCGAGGGAGATGGGCCGCCCTAACTCTTCTGCCTCCGAGTCCTCCACTCGTGGCAACTCTAGCCCATCCAAGAACTCCTCAAGCTCCTCCGTCCCTCCCGTATCACCACTCAGATAGAGCCCTTCATAATAGGCTCGGAACTTGTTCAGGATCCCGGGTTGGGAGTGGCAAGGCTCCTCCCCTGGCTCCTGGATCCTCATGATCGGCCCTCCCCCCCGGATAGGGTTAGCAAGCCAAGCCAACATCGCCCCCGCCTTATCACCTTCCGCATGCGCCCTCGTCACGTACGCCTTGTGGTCGAAGCTACGCAGCCGCTCTAGCTCTACCGCCAGCCCCTCCCGCGCCCCGCTAAGCCCCTCCTGCAGTTCTGGGTGATTCGGGCGCTTCTTCTCAAGATCCCTCAGCCGTGTCTCAGCCTTATCTAAGTCATCCAACAAAGTCTTCCGTGCCCCTGCCGTGTGCCCAATACAGTGTCCCCGCACCACCACCTTGAAAGCATCCCATTCAACCGCCCTCGTGGAAGCCGAGCCACTGTTCTCCACAAAATACCTCTCGATACGTTCACTCAGGGCCTCCCTGAACAACAAGTCGTCCAGGGTGTCAGGTTGCAGGCGCCATGTTGGCACGAGGTTAACAGTCACCATCCATTCCAGAGACATCAACAAGGGGTTGTGGTCCGATATCGTCCTTGCCAAGTATTCCGCCCCTCCCACCGCAGGGAGCACACATTCCGAACAAAGAAACGCATCCAACCTCACATGTAAATCATGCAGGTGCGAGTGAAAGGAGTAGTCCCTAGTGGTGGGGTGCAACGCCCTCCATGCATCCGTGAGGGCCCAGCTCTCCTGCCATTCTAATCTACGCTTGGCGATCCTATGTGCTGGGGACGCGCGTAGCAGGGGATGGGACCTATCTAGTAGCACATCCTCAACCGAGTTGAAGTCCCCCCCCAGGAGGACCGGTCCTGCCAAGTAACCCGCCAATTTGCCCGAGACGTTAGACAAGAAAGCGGGCAGGTCTACATTAGGAGCATACACATTGCAGAGCGATATCATCCTGCCTCTCAGCCTTCCTTCCACCGCCACATATCTGCCCTCTGGGTCTATCGACGACTTCGAGAATTGGAAGGGGACCCCCGCCCGTATCCAAATCAATGTCCCCCTCGCAAATGCTGAAAATGTTGTGTAGAATAACTGCCCCCTCCAGCGCCTTTGTAGAGCCGCCCCTTCCTGCTTATTTAGGTGCGTCTCCTGCAGGAACGCTATGTGAACCCCCCTACGCTTGAGGTACGCCTGAACCTTATGTCTGCGCGTCATGGACTGCATGCCCCGCACATTCCAGGTCACACATTTCAACGCTCCAGTACTAGCCATTCCCCCCTACACAACCGGACCATACAGCAAAGAACAGTGTTCGCCTAAGTCCCGCGACCACGGGCCCTCCCCCCCACCCTCTCCAAACAGGAAGCCAAACCCCTCCAACAACTACAACCCCTTGAGCAACCCCAACTGCTCGCAACTCCCACCCCCCCAGGACAGGCCCCCCCGCAACTGGAAGTACCCCCATCCAAACCAACACTCCCGACCACCCCTCAAGGAAAGGTGGTTATATTCGCAGTCCCCACTGCGATGACCTTAGGGGCCAGTAAGGCGCGGCTCAATGCTATAAGACCTCCAACAAATCGGCCCCGCGCGCTCCACCCCACAATCCCCACATTACAGATCCCCAAAACCTCAATCAATATCTTTCCACTGCTGTGGGTCCATCGCCCCGGTGTCCAACCAGCGAGTCCATTCCGCCAAACCAGTTCAACACGCCTCCAGTATCTCTCCCGAGGTCTGCGGCGTCACAATAGGGCCCCGGGCTCCACCAAATTCCGATTGACCTGTCTCTGAGCCCGTTCCCGGGGCCTCCGAATCCGTGCCCTTCCCAGACTGAGTCCTGGCGGCTCTAGATAAGTCCACCACCGCCTGTAGGGCCGCCTGCCTCTCCGCCTCCGTCTGCGACATCGAGGGTTTCCCGGTCCTCCTGCGATTCTTTCTGATCCGTTGGGACTGCCTGATCGGCTTTTCCACCTTGGCCTCTTCCTCCCTGGCCTTAGCACCGTCCGTTCCTGCCTTATAAGTGTCCCACCAGTCCCATGCATCCGCAGAAGTCGTGAAGAATAAAGACTTTTCGTCCACCACCACTCTTAGCTTGGCAGGAAACAACAGGGAGTACTTGATGCCTTCCTGGCGGAGCTCTCGCTTGAGGGACAAGAAGTTTGCCCGAAGTCGCTGAGTCTCAAACGTATAGTCCGGGAACATGGTGACTCTGTTGTTCTCCACTTGAAAGGGCCCTGCCTCTCTCGCCCTCTGTAAAAGCCAGTCTCTGTCCCGGTAATGGAGCAACTTGAACACCACCGGGCGAGGAGGAAGGCCCAAGGCAGGCGGACGCGCCGGAACTCTATGTGCCCGCTCCAGGGAGAAGAAGGGGGACAGACCTTCAGGTGCCACCTCCGTCCGCAGCCAGTTATCCAAGTAGCCCACCATGTCGTCGCCTTCAATTTTCTCCGGCAGGCCCACTAGGCGTACGTTGTTGCGCCTGTTCCTGTTTTCTGCATCCTCGGCCCTCCTTTCCAGTACCTTCAGACGGTCCATCACGTCGGCCATCTGGGCCTTCACCGTTGCCTGGGCCGGGGCTAAGTCCTTAACCGTGGTCTCCACGGATTTCACCCTGTCCTTAAGTTTATCGTGGTCGGCCTTCAGGAGGCCCAAGCCCGTTGCCACCTGAGCTATATCTTGCTGCAGGGCATCCTTTGTGGTGGCGATGGCTTCCAGGATACGATCCTGCATCCGCTGTAACGCCGCTTGGTCTCTCTCCGCTCCTTCCGCCGCCTCAGTGTCGGTCGCGCCATCTCCCTTCCCCTTCGGCTTCCCCATCTGGGCCGGGATGGGCGGTGATCCTCAAATATGTTCCTGGTCGCCCTCCGAGCGTCGCCGGGCACCGTCCTCCGGCCGGGTTCTCAGGTCCAGAAATGTCACCAAGAGGCAGGAAGCACCGAACGGTCGTGGCCCGGCCAGCGCCAGTTGCGCCTGAGATCCGGGGTCCTCGTCTCCGAGTCACTGTCGCACCGTTGTCGCCCCAATCAGGAGACGGTCCTCAACCACCGCCCAAGGGCGCGCCCAAAGTTCTTCCAGCACCTGGGGAGAGGCGCGACGCGGCCGCCAGCACCTCTAGCGTGTCCGGGAGCGGTCTTCAGTGGGTCTCCGGGCAGATGTCTCCGTCACAAGCGATCTCATGCCACCGCCGCCATTTTGGGGTCCGCGACTTCTCGGCCGAGTTCAGCTTTCAAAGTTAAGATACTGCTGCGGGAAGGCTCGGTGTCGTCCTCCGCGGGTCCCGGACCCTCCGCAGTACCGTCCAGTACCGGATAATGTCCTTTATCTCGGGGTTCGAATGAATTTTCAGGATATTTTCCGGGATCGGGCACGGAGCTCCGAGCTCACGCTGCCTACCTCCTCGGCATCCAAGCCACGCCCCCTCCACATATTGTATGTCCATGTTAGCATTCCACATGGACAAAATGACTGGGTTATAGTCATTTATATATTTGGATTCTTCACCTCTTCTTAAATTGTACGTATTTTTAGGTGACCTTCTTGTGATGTTATGTCGCAAAGATGACATCAAATTGTTGACTCTTCCTTTTGAAAGTACCGGTCGTGCAAATCCAAAATGACATTTGGTGTAGAATTTACTCTTTGATTTTAATTTTCGCCGACAATATTTTCCACAACGATGACTTTGAAAGAGTAACACTTTTCCTCTTAAGTCCTTATCAGTTGTACTATTAGGTATGTCACAAGTGGCATATTGTTCAATAAAAGACAGTACAGTATCATCCGAGTCTGTTCCAAATTTAGGAGCCTCCTTGATCCATAACAGCATATGAATATGAGGAGCACCTCTTGCTTGATATTCTTTTCTCCAAAAGAAATCCAGTACTTCACCAAGAGGTGGATTTTTCTTGTTTGTAATAAAAGACATCATAGCTTCAAATCTATGATTAAAATATCTGCAAACATTAACCGGATCCAACGAACACAGTTCTCCAGGTGTCTTGTAGTTTATATTTTCTATGTTTGCATTCACCTCCCGAAGAAATTCAAGTAAATCTTCCCAAGCATACTCTGCACAGCTTAGAGTTAAAAACCATGTAGGTGCTCCTAAGTTTCTAAGCATGCACTTCAAATCTCCATGACGACGGTACCAATACTCATTAGTACCACGCTGACAAGCCATTAAATTAATTAGGTGTGAATCCAAAACACTATCTTTCTGTTGCACTTTATCCATAAATTCCTTTGCTGAAACATTTTGCAGATGCACTCCACTTTTTAACATATGGTTTACTGCATAAGAAAGACCAGATAAGTCACTCTCAAATAGAAGAAGAAACAAATATGGAATGCATTGGTGAAACCTCGGATCTTCTGCATATAATCTCGTTGTCCGGTACTCAGATGCAGGAATCTGCATAGGTCGATCATCATATCGTGTACCTTCACCTGTAGGGAATAACTGTGGGAAACAACGACCTTCCAAACTTTCTTCCCATACACTAATAGGATTTCCTTTTGCTTTTTTCATCTGAAATAATTCAATAGCATTCCCTATTGCTTCTTTGGAATGCAGTGGATGAACACTGTAATGCTCATAAATTTCTTCACTTCTGGATAAGTCAACTTTTTCAATTTGTCCAATAGACAAACCATTGTCCTCTTCTTCACTTACTTCTTCTTCTTCTACGTATACATCTTTATAGTATTTTTTTTTTACTAAATACAACGTTGCCTTTTTGACTTTTCTAACATCCACTAAATCTTGCCAGATTTGTTTACTCTTTGTAGGTAAACCATTAACTAGAATAACTAGAGGTTCCTCTTCTACATTTTCAACACCAATTGTTTCCATATTTTTTTTAAATCAAGTGGCAAATATACAACTCTACCCTTTAATCCTCTTTGTAAATCTGAAGGATTTAATTTGCCAGTCTTAGGCTCCATACGAACAATAGCCTGAAAAGGATGTACACATTGAATCAGAATAGTATTTAAATCCATCAGTTCCGATGGAATATTTATCAACTCAAGATTATTATGTACAGCTCTAGCAGGCATTCTATTTTCATTTAATTTATTATAACAATACTTACAAATACGTTGCTCAAAACCCAAATCAAAATAGTTTTCTACCAACAAATAAGTTGCAAAATCTTTCCATTGACTATTACTTTCATCTTCACTTTTTAAATATAAATCAACTAACCTAGTTTGACTTTTGTAATGAATGCGTCGACAACACACACAAGGAAAATTTGGTTTCTCACCTGCAATGACCTTAAACTCTGTTATTTCCTGTTCAAAAATTTTCAATATTAAAATTTCCAACATTTTCTGACACATTTCCTTCTATAAATATATCAGTTTCTGCATTGTCTTCCTCTGGACCAAAATAACTTACCTCAATTTCTGCACAAATCTTCTTAACATCTAATTCACATCCATGCAAAAGAGCACTATTTAACTGTTTTAGTTTAAGTGCTGGACTTTTTGCATAATACAACTTTCTCACTAATTTTCTCATTTTCGTATGATGTACTGCTAACATCCCGAAGTGATGAAACACACTCTGGCATATTTTTTTTAGAAAGACAAGCCAGAGAATGGCATTGCAGACCTATTTTTTCTCGCACTCTGCAATAATCTAATTCTTGCAACATTACAATTTTTTTTAGGACTTTCCTTAGTGTACTTACGTAAGAAATTGCAAAAGAAACCAATTGAATCCTGTCGTACACTGCAAATGCTACTACAATTCCAACTGTAAACAGGAACATTAGGACGTCCCTCTAAAACTTCTCCAGATATCACCTCTTCTGCATTTCTAACCACAATTTTCTCTTTCTCAATTGCACAACCATCCTTCACCTCATATGCTCGACCACTGGTGCCAACAAATCGTTACTTTGAAAGTAGCTCTCTTCCTTAAAAAATGGCTCAGAAGTTGAAGTATGCATCCACTTCCCAGAAAACACTTTACAAAAATTACTTCTATTTATGTGTCTCTTCCATTTACTTTTAGCTTTTAAAACTCTGATTGCCTTATTTAGTGTATTTATTCTATTAATTACTATAATAAATAATTTTCTTTTAGTCTCAAACGCGCGCTGAACAACATCCTCTATATGTTCTTTCTTCTTATAAAAAGCAGATCGTCTTTTACAAACTTTCTCCTTTTTTAATAAATTCAAAACTACTCTGTTATAAAACATACGCTTCCTGATTTCCGTAAACTGATTCGTACGTGTTTTGATGTATACATTTTCCTCTCTGCTGATTCCAGTGACGTAAATATATAATTTACTCTCTTAATTTCTATGCAGGTAAGTACTTAATCAATAATAACTTAAATCGGAAAGAAAGAACCAGAGTCTGTGGTGTTAGAGTTCTTAGGGGTTTTATTCCTCAAAAAGGAATGGTCAGGACCATAATATCATGTTCTTCCCACCGCAGGGGTGGAAGAAGGGATAGAGCGCTACATTTTATTGACAGTACATAGCTTATATACTTAATTCAGGTCATAGGAAACGGTATAGTAGGCGTAACAGCTGAGAGAAGACAAGATAACAGTATACACGTGTTACTAGTACGTAATCAGAAGGCGTGGACTAGGCGTGAACTGGAGGTGTGTGCTAGAAACGTCACAGAAAGGTGTCACAAAGGGGTGGCACTAACAGAAATGTTGCAATGTCAGCAGAAATCGGAAGCTTGGATGCGCGCGCAGCTGCATGACGTGTGATTGACGTGAAACTGGAGGGTGCAGGGACTTGACATTTACACTAACGGAAAGAGACAGAAGTCTGGCATGTCAGATCAACTTGTACTTCTATCATATCTGATATCTGATGTTTGGGAACCATATTATCTGGACGGAAAGGTCTCTAGGGCAGAAGCTATTCTATACTGACTGTGAATGCGTGTATATGCGCCTGAGTGTCTGCATGAGAAGCGTGGGGGCACGGGGCCTTCCATGGAAGCATGGTAACAGAGGCTATGAATTACTTGCACTGAGACAGGTCGGCCCTTTGGCTCTGCAGCTGGGGAGGATGTTTACTGAAGCTAGTAGGCAGGAATGCATTTTCGAGGAGCGGAACAGATAACTCGAAGGTTATAGTCAGTCTTGGCAGAAAGCAGGCTGAGCTGAGCGCGAGGGGCCGCGCTGGAAGTAAGTCAGAGTTCACGGGTACAGAGGCAGCCTGGGCTGAGGCTGTCAGAGTCAGAAGCCAGAAAAAGAGGCTCGATGGCAGAAATTCAGGGCCTACTTTGCCAGAGCAGAAAAAACATGTAAAGTACACTACAAAAAGACGGTGGCATAGCATACTTAGGAACGGACTATTTAATCCATTCAGGGTGGGTCTGAAAGAGGACAAGTTAACGTTGGACGCAAATGTATTTGCGTCTTCGTAGCTGGCACAGGAGGGAAGTTACATGCACTTTAAGCTGGTACATGGAGACGGTGGGGTACGCGCTAGGGAACACAATCTTGACCATAAAATTTATATTTCCTCATTCCCTCCTTGTTCCCTACGGACCCTTCATGATATATCGATCCTCATGAACCGATCAGTTTGTTCTTGTAACATCATTTGCTCTTCTTTCTTTCTTTTACGTTTTGAGAAAAAACTGGAATGTTCAATACAAGATGTGGCACACAGTCCACAAATCGCTGGCCCGCACTGAAGGCACAGGCAACAACTGAATACTAGGACTAGGCCAATGCCTAGGAAGGATAGGATCTTCCATCCCCAAGCGGTTAACGTTGTCCAGAACCAACCGGACCAAGTCCAGGTGCCTGGATTCTGATGTATCTGATTTGCATTTTTATGGAGGCGTGTAATAGCTTGATATACAGATGGTGCGTTTTGTGGAATGAAAACACAGCAACTTGACCCGATGACCTTACAGGCTCCACCTCTATCTGCCAAGATGACGTCAATAACAAGACGATTCTGAAGGACAACAACCCGCATGGCGGACTGCTCTTCGGTTAAGTTACCTAGGGCGGAGGCAGTTTCATTTACTACTGCTTCAAGTGTTCTAGTTAATCTGCGTATTAGTTTACTATTTTGAACAGGTCCTAAAAAGAAAAAGAATCCTTTATTAAAATCGGTGTACTGTTCCCATGCCGTTTCTGTGTAGTCGACAAGTGGGATATCTCTTCTGGGTCTATTCTTTACTAGATTTGTATTTCTGTGGTAATCAGGAGGAGCTAGGAAGACAGGTGGCAGAAGGAATGCTATATAACAGGTACCATCCCAATCTGGAGGTAGGCGTATGTATGCGGTATGACCACAAACAAAATAGGAATGACGGATAGCTTTGAAGGACGATTTTCCATGATCACTGAATTCGATCACAGTAGTGCATTTACTATGACCTAAGTGTACTGAACCTTTCTTCCTGATACATAATTCACCAGTAACTGGTAATACTGACACAATGGGTAGAACTGGTGCAGCTTCCGCTTCAACAGTGAGAATCATGAGGCTAATTGTATAATTACCTAATCCATATACTTCATTTTCCAGATCAGTTCCTATTCTAGTGGGGAGTCCCTCCTTATCAGGGTAACAGACGTCGAGCAGGACCAAGTTCAGGTTTCCCCAAACCCAGCCCCCGTCGAAAACAGCAATATCAGGATCTAAGGAATTAATTATTTTAAACCATGCACCGCAGGAGCCATTGTGAGTGAACGGGTACGGAAAGAGGGGCAGAGCTCCCTTGTAATTCTGGTAGGGAGGGAGTCGGCCACATATCCAGCAGTTTGTAGCATTGTTAGTCTGATGGGAATGATGTAGCATACTAATGAAAGTGTTGTTGCGCAGCGCAAGTCTGTAGGAGAGTTCGTGTGGAGGTAACTCGCTAAAAGTATGTTCAGCAGAAACATTGTAAGCAGATTGTTCATGCTTGAAAATAGGGTAGTAGAGAGGTAGAAGGATGCTAGCAACAATAATTAAAATACTCAGAATAAACATGATTAATAGTGTCACTATACAGTGACTACGAAGCGATTTACAATATGCATGTTTCTTAATTCGTCTCTCTCTCTCTCTATCTCGATCTAGGGGATACATGTCAGAAACTATTTAACCGATTCACCTAGGGGAGGACTTAAACAATTAAACTGTCTGACTTGCTAGATCGGAGCTTAAGTCTATACTCCTCTTGGGGAGTTTTTTCTCGTTCAGATACTGTAAAGTCTTTTGGCTCAACACAGTCTTTGGTGGGGGTGGACGAGTCTCGGTCTGGTTTCAGTTCATGGAATTTTTTCACATGACTCGTATGGACCCACCCCTTTCTCCCTTCGATCTTCACGGCGGTCCTCGTGGTGAGAAGGACGGTCTTCGGCGATTTCCAGCGGGGCTCCAGCGGACTCTTCCTATCAAAATTTCGCACCAATACTAGGTCCCCAGGACGGACATCATGTGGCTTTACATCAGTGTTGTCAGGGAAGGCTGCGGCAACCTGTGAACGACATGATTGGAGTGCAGACATCAAGGAGGCAAGGTAATCTGTCAACATGTTACAATCAACATCAGTAATCTTTTTCGGAATGGGCGTCCCCCACATATTCGGTGGTCTGCCAAAAACCACTTCGTACGGGGATAGCCCTGATCTCGAATGGGCAACCATTCTCATATAGAATAGTGCCACTGGCAGGGCGACTATCCAGTCGACCCCTTTCTCCTGACATATTTTTGCAAGGCGTGTCTTTAGTGTCTGATTATGCCTCTCTACAAGGCCTGCGGCTTCGGGGTGTCGGACACAATGGAATTTCCACTGGTATCCTAGCAATAAAGAAACTTCTTTCATTAATGCGGATGAGAATGGCTGACCGTTATCTGAGTACACGACACGAGGCAAGCCGTACCGTGGGAAGAATTCACGAACCAACTGCCTGGCAGTGGTCGGAGCAGTGTAATCTGGGACTGGGTATGCTTCGGTCCAGCGGGACAGAGCACAAACAACTACGAGAACATATTTAAATCCTCGACAACGGTCCATCTGGATATAATCCATCTGGAGGACTTCAAAAGGGTGATCGGGAGGATGAAATCCACCTTGCTCTACAGGGACGCTTTTACCTGGATTGAACTGACAACAGATCATGCAAGTACGCACTTTCTGTTTCGCTGCTGCTCGTAAGTGTTTATTGTTCCAAAGATTTTGTAAACTGTCTAACATCGCTTTCTCTCCTACATGTGCTGGACTATGTGCTGTATTAATCATGACTTGAACCATAGAGTCAGGGAGAAACCATGTAGATTTTCCCTTCGTCATCCAACCTTGATCTGTCTGGATCCCTCCTAGTTCAATCCATTTCTTTATTTCTTCTGGGGTAGCGTGTGTCTGAATATCAATAACATCTAGTGCGGGATCCCTGACTGTCATGCAATTTGTCGGTCCTATTGTCTTTGTTGTGTCAGTTGTCTGAGTGTGAGTCAATGCTGTACGTTTTGCTGTCTGGTCTGCCAGGTCGTTACCCTGGGAAACAGAATCTGTGACTTTAGTATGTGCTTTACACTTCATGACGGATATTCCTGAAGGCAGATGTATTGCTTCTAACAGTGCTTGAATGAGGGGACCGTGTTGGATCTTGGCACCGTGAGAGGTCAAAAAACCTCGTTCTTGCCATAACATGCCGAAGTCGTGTACAACTCCGAACGCATAGCGGGAATCAGTGTATATGTTGACATTTCTGTTCTTGGCTAGTATACAGGCTCGGGTCAGAGCGATGAGCTCTGCCGCTTGAGCAGACAGTGTGTCGATACGATATGTTTCTTTAACTTCGGTTTCAGTGGTCACGGCATATGCGGCCACTAATTCTCCTCTACTTGTTCTCATGCATGAACCGTCCACATAAAGTGTCAGGTCTGGATTTGTCAATGGAACATCTGTTAAGTCTCGTCTGGGCTTTGTTACTGCATTAATGATCTCCATGCAATCATGCGGGGCTGGATCTGTCATATTTGTAGGTAATAGTGTTGCGGGGTTCAGAATGCTGCAGCGTCTGATCTCTATGTGTGGCTGGAATAGCGTTAATTCATAACCTGTCAGTCGTGCTATAGTCAAGTGTTGAGTCTGAGTTCTGTTTAAAAGAACCTCTACAGAGTGTGGAACTTGTACTGTTAACTGATGGCCTAAAACAATTGAATCGCTCTGTCTTATTGCTAACGCTGTTGCTGCTACTGACTTTAAGCACGCAGGGAGTGCCTGGGCTACTGAATCCAATGTACTCGAAAAATAAGCGCAAGGCTTATGTGAACCTGCTTGATCTTGAGTGAGGACAGACAATGCTGTACCATCACGTTCTGTAACAAAAAGTGTAAACGGTTTGCTGTAACATGGTGTCGCTAAAACTGGTGCTTGGCATAATGCTTTCTTTAATTCCTCAAAGGCTTGTGTATGTTCCTGAGTCCAAGGGAGGGCAGTCGAAGTTGCTGCCTCCTGCGTCGTTAACTGGATGAGTGGTTTAGCTAGAAATGCATATTGAGGAATCCATTGTCTGCAGTACGAGGTGAGGCCTATGAAGGCCCGCACTTCCTTTTGTGTCTGGGGTCGTGGCATATTTACAATTAACTGAATGCGATCGGGAGTGAGCTGTCTCTCCACTTTGGACAGCAAGTGACCCAAGTACACAACTTGCTGAACACAGAATTGTAGCTTCGAAGGAGACACCTTGTGTCCCTTGTCTGCCAGGAAATGTAAAACTGTCAATGATGCTTGTTCACATTCGGGCTCACTTCGTGCGGTGATCAGTAGATCATCGACGTATTGCAGTAAAGCGGTGTTAACTGGCATTTGAATACAATCTAGTTGTCTTTTCAGTGCTTGACTATAGATGCTGGGGCTTTCTGTGAATCCTTGAGGTGCGCGGGAAAATTTGAAACTTCGTCCATTTAAACTGAATCCGAAGAGATATTGGCTCTCCGGATCAATGGGTACACTGAAGAAAGCGTTCTTGAGATCAATTACAGTAAAGAACGTTGCTTCTGAATCAATAGCAGTCAATAGGAAAGAGATATCGGGGACCACAGGGTACTGTGGTACAATACATTTATTCAGCTCTCGAAGATCAATCACCAGCCGATATACTGGCGGTGCATTGGGATCAGTACGTTTAAGAATTGGAATGATGGGTGAATTACAGATATTGGAGTCGGTCTCTACGACCACTCCTTGGGCAATGAGCTCTTCAATGATTTCCAGTAAAGCCACTACAGCATCGGGCGGTAACTTGTATTGTCTGATTCGGGGTAGAACAATTCCTGTCTTGAGTGTAACACGGTATGGTGTGATATGCATACAACCTACATCAGTGGGCCTTTTGCCCATAGGTGATCTGGTACATTTCTCAATCTGACATCGAATTCTCGCAACACATAATGACCCTTGAAATCCCGTAGAAAGAGTCTAACTCCCTCAGGGGAACAGCAGATTATAGCTCCTTGAGCCTTCAATGTTTTAATTCCTAACAGATTTTCTGGGCATGAGTTCGTGAGTAACAAATCTGTAACTCGTGATAATGGACCCACAGCCAACGGTACTGGTTCCGATACTTCATTTACAATAGGCTGTCCTGAAAAACCAAGGGAAACATTCTGTGAGCCTGAGAGGGGTGCCCCTGGGACTTCATTATGGCTGATTGTGGTGCGGCTTGCCCCTGTGTCAATTAAAAACTTTCTGTCTTTTCCCAATACTTGACTGTGTACATAAGGACCTTCTTGATCTACAGGAATTTCAATAAGAGGCAAGCCAAATTCCCTCTCTAGGCTGTTTCATGTATATCGGGGGTAATCTGGATATGCAGATTGGGCATACTGGTACATCTGTTGTGAAACTTGCTGAGTCGCGGCAATGGGCTGTGGTACTGCTACTGTCTGTGCTGTATGAGATGGGGCGTGCATAGGCTGTGTATTCTGCATGTGCTGTGCATTTTGTGAGGTCTGTTGCTGGACCTGATCTTGTCTAGGTGGATGCGGTCTTTCTTTAGTTTTTCCTGTTGCTATGTTATGTTTCAGGACGGGGCATTCATGTACGTAGTGACCTGGCTGCTTGCAATAATTGCATGTCCCTCTAACGGGAGCTGTAGTGTGACTTGTCTGGGTCCCACCCTTCCTTTGACCGTCGGCTGGGACCGTCTGAGCTACTAACATTTTCATCTTTGTGTCTTTCATACGTTTCTGTTCCTGATCTTGTTCTTCTCTAATTCTGTTCTGATGGTATTGTAACATTTGTAACATCTGGGATGGCGTATTTGCCTGCCAGGTACTTTCAACTTTGTCACTCTGTTTTTAACTAATGGTAGGGAGTTCTCGACTAGTTTTGATACAAAAAGGTGTGGATATGATTCGCTACTTGGTTTTAGGCCACTATTAATAATGAAACATTTCTCGAATCTTGAATAGAAGTCACTAGTATCTTCATCATGTTTCTGTTTACAGGACGAGATGGCGTCCCAATCTTCCTTTCTAGTTGTCAATAATCTTGGCAGAACCTGTACTATCAAACCTGGTAATGCTTTAGTTCTGTCCCCAAGGCCTACCCCTGGGACACGTTTGCTTTCTTCGTCTTCTATTTCTGCCCACACAATCTTTTTCTCTCCCACCTCCCATTCTTTTTCCTTTAATTTCTCGTAAATGCCCGTGGGCAGCAGTACCTTTAACATTTTCATAATATCATCATACGTGTAATCCCCCATCAGTAACATGTCTTTAAGCTCCCTGTGAAAACCTGCAGGGTCTTTATCATGGCTCGGGACTAGTTTCTTCATTTCTAACAGTTCTAACTTAGTCAGTGGCGTGTGTACATATACACGTTTCAAGGCATGATCCGCACCCATAACTGGGTGTACTTCTCGTAAGGGGTTCTGGCTTTCAATGCCACTCCCGCATTGCATGTGGTACATTTTCCTTTCTGGAGGCGGGGCCGGAACATATTCCGAACTTATGAAAGTGTTATATCTATGTCGTTGTTCTATAATTATTTGTATTAACTTGGTACTGAAACCTCTCCATCTATCCATGAGTAGTGCTTCTAATGTTTCGTGTAAGGGACCTGGATCAGAATGTTGGTTTCTGTATTTCGTGAGGAGGTGCTGTATCATGTATACACCTGCTAATTTCTGTTCGTCTGGGGAAATGTTCAGAAATGTCTGTGCTAAAGTGTCATCATTGTATATGTCTGGATTTTCGGCCCATAATATGGCTGACCGGGCTAGTTCTTGTTCATCCATCGAATTGAGTACATGGTACCCCATTCTTTCTCGTAGTCTTTTATCAGTCTGCTGGAACTGATGTTCCGAAGAGTTCGGATTTGTTAAAGCAGAGAGAAAAACTCTCTTGCTTTCTGGACGGATGCCTTTCCTAAGGTAAGTTCCCTTACCTACATACGCTATAGTATCTGTAGTCCTTTCTGGTTCTTCAAGTTCTTCTTCCTCCTCGGAGGAAGCTTTTTCTTTCTGGTGTACTGTTATCACTGCTTTTCTAATTTTCTTGTACATACTGGCTATGCAAGTCCCCTTGTCATGTTTTCCTTTCATCTATATTTTGACCCCACTTGTTCAGTGCATCTAATTCACTTTGATCTGTTCCAGGCCTGTCTCGTTCTCTTATTAGGCAATTTATGAAAAATCGTAGTATCTGTGCTTGAACGTCAACTTTCTGTTTCTCCATGGCATCCTTGATACTGTCAGGGTCTTTCCCTGTCTGAACAAACTCATATATTCTATCTAGACGGTCCTTCATCCCTACATAGCATAGTAAGATATCAGTAGCAGATCTTAACCGTAGTGATGCCAATATCATTAGATCGTCTTTTCCGGGTACTGGATCATATCTGCAAACTGAAATGTTTTCTTTTAATGCATCAAGTCGGGGTGACCTGAACGTAAGAGGACTCTGCACATCCCTGAGATTGAATCTGTGTGTTAATGGCAGGGTCCGAAGACCCGCGGTCGCACCTCCTGAAGCGGATGCTTGGGCATTATCTCCCTGTGGAGTCTGTATCTGAACTTGAATTTGTCGTTTAGTAGGATCAGGTAGACGTGGTTTCGGTAGGTCAATTTTGGGTGCGGGAAGTGGCGGGGCTGGCGGAACGGGGGAGGTCTGTCGCGGTACTGGTGGGACATGATCCGGGGGCGGGGTGCCACCCCGTCCCCGTCAGTAGGCAAGGCACGAACAGGCAGATTGGTGTAAGCCGGTGCTACGTCCTCTAGATAAGAATTTAGGAATATGTCTTTAGTAGTCTTATGCATTACTTTAGTTGGAACTAATGGTGGCGGTAAGTTTTTCGGTATTTCTGATAGGGCCTCAGGTGTACCCTCGGCCGCAAGATACATACCGTTCACGAGATTGTTTCGGGCACGGTCTATTTGTTCTGTTTTTACTCGGATCCCTTCAGTAACTAATTCGTTTTCTTGGGCCTTGTCTGATTCTTTAAGCCTGTCTTCTCTACGTAGTGCTTTCTCAGCACGCTTATGTGATTCCTTACGCCAGAATTCTATGGCGTCTTTCTGAGATTGTCTAGCTTTCTTTTTCCATAATACTTCTTCTACCTTCATGATGCACTCGGCATCCCATGTTCCGGTAACAGGCCATCTGTGTCTTTCGTCTAGGTGTTTAGTATAGTCGGCCCATAAGTCTAGATATAATATGGCATCTATGCCGTGTTTGTGGTACATAAAGTTGCCTGGAGTGTCCCTAGGGGGGATAGGAATTTCTTCCTCTAGTATCCCTTTCCTAGTTCCTATCTGCTTTAGCTTGTTGAAAAACGGCATCTTCTTTACTTATTACTGAATACTCAATCCTTACTACTTAATACTGGATACAGCTAGTTTATACAAGAAACACAATAATGCACATTAAAACGGTCACATTCATACCACGACATTAATCACATGAAAAGACATTTGAGACATAGATGACTACCCTCTATACTGGATGTACTGCTCAACAGTACAGATACACTGGTGTAACAGTGCAGGAATTCAGAAATTCAGAATACTAGATATACTGCTAAACAGTACAGATACACTGCCTAAAAACAGTGCAGACCGGACTTGTGTACCCAAACCCGTCTAGATACGTCCCAGCAATGGTACTCACCGGGAAGCACGGAAACAGAAGGCCTCGGAAAACTCGACTGGACTGGACTCGACTCGGCTCGACTTTGGAAAACTTCGGAAAACTTCGGAAAACTGGTGGGCCTCTTGACACCTCGGACCTTGCTTCTTTCGGCTAGGCTCTGGTCGGGATCCTCCGCACTCCTCACCGCCTCGTCTGGGTACTGATCGCAGTCTTCGTCACCTCCGTGGGTCAGAGGGAGATGCAGGAAATCCTGCCGGTACGCGTAGTTTCCATCTAACTGATGGCAGGGGACATAGCTTGCAACGCACCAACCGGCGCGTGAGGTGGGGGAGGGGTCCCTGTTCGGGCGCCAAAATGACGTAAATATATAATTTACTCTCTTAATTTCTATGCAGGTAAGTACTTAATCAATAATAACTCAAATCGGAAAGAAAGAACCAGAGTCCGTGGTGTTAGAGTTCTTAGGGGTTTTATTCCTCAAAAAGGAATGGTCAGGACCATAATATCATGTTCTTCCCACTGCAGGGGTGGAAGAAGGGATAGAGCGCTACATTTTATTGACAGTACATAGCTTATATACTTAATTCAGGTCATAGGAAACGGTATAGTAGGCGTAACAGCTGAGAGAAGACAAGATAACAGTATACACGTGTTACTAGTACGTAATCAGAAGGTGTGGACTAGGCGTGAACTGGAGGTGTGTGCTAGAAACGTCACAGAAAGGTGTCACAAAGGGGTGGCACTAACAGAAATGTTGCAATGTCAGCAGAAATCGGAAGCTTGGATGCGCGCGCAGCTGCATGACGTGTGATTGACGTGAAACTGGAGGGTGCAGGGACTTGACATTTACACTAACGGAAAGAGACAGAAGTCTGGCATGTCAGATCAACTTGTACTTCTATCATATCTGATATCTGATGTTTGGGAACCATATTATCTGGACGGAAAGGTCTCTAGGGCAGAAGCTATTCTATACTGACTGTGAATGCGTGTATATGCGCCTGAGTGTCTGCATGAGAAGCGTGGGGGCACGGGGCCTTCCATGGAAGCATGGTAACAGAGGCTATGAATTACTTGCACTGAGACAGGTCGGCCCTTTGGCTCTGCAGCTGGGGAGGATGTTTACTGAAGCTAGTAGGCAGGAATGCATTTTCGAGGAGCGTAACAGATAACTCGAAGGTTATAGTCAGTCTTGGCAGAAAGCAGGCTGAGCTGAGCGCGAGGGGCCGCGCTGGAAGTAAGTCAGAGTTCACGGGTACAGAGGCAGCCTGGGCTGAGGCTGTCAGAGTCAGAAGCCAGAAAAAGAGGCTCGATGGCAGAAATTCAGGGCCTACTTTGCCAGAGCAGAAAAAACATGTAAAGTACACTACAAAAAGACGGTGGCATAGCATACTTAGGAATTGACTATTTAATCCATTCAGGGTGGGTCTGAAAGAGGACAAGTTAATGTTGGACGCGAATGTATTTGCGTCTTCGTAGCTGGCACAGGAGGGAAGTTACATGCACTTTAAGCTGGTACATGGAGACGGTGGGGTACGCGCTAGGGAACACAATCTTGACCATAAAATTTATATTTCCTCACCAGAAACATTTTTATTTTTTGTAGCATTTGTCCTTCTAGGTACTGGTAACTGTTTTTCCTTTTGAAGATTATCGTTTATACTTTTCCTTTGACATAATCTTCTTAAAAAATCTTTGGTTTTCTTACCAGGAGAACTCTTCTTTTGATCCGTCCTTTGTTGTTTTGATAATTCTTGTAATTCTTTCCTCTTCAAATGGTATGTCCGTTCATACAGCTTTCTTTTTTCACTTCTGGTCGGCATACTAATTTATGTTTCTGATGAAAATGACAATCTGTAAAACACAAACATAAGAAATATTATAGTTGGCTACTAGCATATAACATACAAATTAAAACCACAGATTCCTTTTCTAAGTAGAATAAAGACAAAGAAACAGTCTCTGAACAGAGTAAGAAATCCTGTAGTGAATGTTGGTTCTAAATTTATGACAGTCCATAGCTGTGTTAACATTATAGACGTATTTTCTGATTCTATTTTTTAAAGCATACAAACAGTACACTGTTTTTCAAGAACTGCCGGTCATCCTAGTGCTTTAATTCTTTTTACTATAATCTCCTACACACTTCATGAGAACATGTATTGTCACTCTCATAAAGCAGATCAACAACAAATAGGACAAGAAAACTGTCTTCAAGAATGCTTTACTATCCAAAATAATTTTATTTATTTAAAAGTTCATAATCTAAAAGAACTTGAAGCATAATGTCATCGGGTACTTCTTCCAATTCATAACCCTCATCCTCCAAACTCTCCTCTTCCCCTTCCACCATCTCTAAATAAGCACTGTCCAATGATATATCCATAAAGTCCTCATTTTCCTCCTCAAACACTCCTTCTAATAAGTCCTCCAGCAGATCATTTACAATTTCAAAAAGTATTTCGTTTTGTTCAGAATAATTCTCCATCTCTATTTTGTTTTCGTTCTTCTGTATCCTTTTAAAAAAATATAAAGACTAAATTATATCAGTCAGTCAGTCAGTCAAAATACACTTTATTCGATTTTTGTTAAAATCATAAAAGGCAAAACATACATATATTTAAAAAGACATTTTAAAAATACCCACAGTTCATTTTGTTTATACATAGTGTCCATAAAAAAGTCACTGAATTAGTCACCATTATACATACAAAAAGTAACAGTTAATGTATTCATTTTTAATTTAAAACAGAACAGTTCTAGGGATTCTTTTATTTCTACCTCTGTACGCGGCTGTTAAAAAACTCGCTACACAAAAAGTGACATGTGCGTCCGGTAACCTTTGGAGGTAAAGCAAGGCAGGTCTCACTTGTATAAAGCCCAGTGTTTTCAGGAGGGGAATTAAATATTTTCTCCTCTCAGAATCGTAAAATGCACAAAAAAACAGGAAATGAAGAGTATCCTGATTAGAGAACTGATCGCACTCACAGGGTGGTGCATGTTCTGGTTTACCCCACGTAGGGAAGGAACCTAATGAATAGTGGATTAAATTCAATCTGAATCTGGTTAACAAAAATCTATGCAAGGGTTTAGAGACATATTGCAGGTAGGGTTCCATCGAGGGGGAAGAGGACAAAACCAGATGTGCTCTTACTAACGGTTTATTAACCTCATATTCCTCTCTCTCTAAGCGTGTCCTCCCCTGGAATTCCTTCTTAATCCACGCAATGTCCGCTTTCCTGATTATGGATGGTGTTGTATATAACTCAGGTCTTCCGAGGGCAGTGAATGATGACTTTATATATCTCAGCCAAGCTATTTTCATTGCCCCCTCCCTTGCAGTCACGTCTTTAAGGATTGTGTGATTTAAAGACAACTCAGTATTTAACCAGATATTGGCCCAAAAAAGTAAAGGGGCCATTTTCAATCCATCTATGATATAAGGTAGGCCAACTTCCTCATGTATGGAGTAGGTAGGTGTGGAGTTTGGGACCGACAGAATTCGTCTAATAAGTTTGTTCTCTACTATCTGCATACTGTCCAGATTAGTATAACCCCACAGTGCTGCACCATATGAGGCTATTGAAATGCATTTACTTTTGTAAACTTTTAACACGGCTTCCATTGGTTTAGCCCCTAGTCTTTTAGTAAAATCCAGCAGGGCAGCTGTAGACCTGGCTAAAGAAATACATTTGGCCTTGATTTGCGGGACCCAGGAGCCCTTCTCGTCGAACAAGACCCCTAGATAAGGAAAAACCGGGACCCTGGAGAGAGCCTCGCTATTACAAAAAAAGGTTTTTGTATGTAACTTATTTTTTTGTGGACCCACAATCATTGTGTGCGATTTAGTTACATTGATTTTTAGATCCAATCTGGCCATAAAAGAGCCAAAGAGTTCCAAAAGGGTCTGTAACCCAATGCCCGTGCGGGCGATGAGAACAGCATCGTCTGCGTATAAAAGAGCCGGTATCTGCTTCCCATCTACCCGCGGGACATCAGCATTGCCCGCTAACAAAGACTTCCCTAGATCATTAATGTAAATGGTGAATAAAAGTGGGGCCAAGATACAGCCTTGGCGGACACCTTTATTTGACCTAAAACTATCAGAGCATCGCCCATCCCTGGTCACCCGGACCTTCGCAGTAAGGCTTTGGTGCAAGCTTGCTATAAGGGCTACCAAGGGTTCCTCAATACCAAGCTCGCGCAATATAGCCCAAAGCTTGGCCCTATTAACCAAGTCGAAGGCCGAGGAGAGGTCCATAAAAGCCAAATATAGTGAACCTTCCCCGGCCACCGTGTACTTCGATATTAGGAGGTGTAAATTTGAGCATTGCTCTAAGGTTCCCCGTTTTTCCCTAAAGCCATATTGAATCTCTGCGAGATCCCCACAGGTCTCCAGGCTTGTTCTCAACTTTGTCAATAAGACTCTGCCCAGAATCTTAAAGGCAGAGTCTATCAAGGAGATTGGGCGGTAACATCCTGGATTCTCCCTGTCTCCCTTTTTAAAAATTGGTACTATGACAGATGTGTTCCATGTTACTGGAAAACATCCACCATTTGTTGCCCTGAAGACATTTGTAAGGACTTTAGACCAGGTAGTTGGGGCATATATAAAAAAGTCTACCGGGACACCGTCCGGGCCCGGAGCCTTATTTTTCGTGGAGTCCATTATGGCCTTATATACCTCCTCCTCATTAAATTCTACTGCCACTAGGCCCCTGGTCGGTCCTGTCTCATTATCATTTACAGGGTCATTGCCGCCATATATATTTTTAAAATGATCAACCCATTTCTCGTCACTGATGATGCAGTCGGAGATTGTGTTGATCTCCCCAGAGAAGAATTGGTTGTTTAAGATGTCCCAGAATCTTTTACTATTCCGTAGTATGTCCACGTCAAGCAAATCATTCCAAGCATTCTTTTTAATTGCATTTTTTCTATTTTTAACAACCAGTTTATACTCTCGCCTTAATTTAGAGATTAAAGTTTTATCCCTAGGCTTTATTTTAAGGGCATTTTTCAGTTCCTTATGGGCTTTAGAGCAATTCCTATCAAACCATTTAAATGGCTTGGGTGGCAAATTAGAGTTGGGGACAGTAAGTTCTTCAGCCGTATGTGAGCAAATTAGATTAAAAGCTGAGACAATCTCATCATTGGAGGCATTTTGGTCTAAACAGATTCGCATAGGTTCCTCTATCTTTGGGCGCAGGGAAGCCATAAAGGTTTCCTGGACCACCTTACCCCACTTGAGCCGTCTGCCCTGGTCACTGGGCACCGTCGATGTGCAAGCCCTGGGAAGGCCCAGGTGCTTGCTCCATAAGTCACTCCAGTGAACCTGTGCTGAGACCGGGTTGTGATCACTATGTGGGGAGGCGATTACCTCGTAAATCCCCATCCTAGAGGTTAAGCCCTGAGAAACGAAAATGAAATCTATCACAGACCCACTTTCAGACCCTTTGTAGGTGGGCAAGGATTCGTCACTACCAGTACTGAGGGGTTCAGACATGTTAAGGCTGGCAAGGAGAAATTCCAACGCCTCCCCCGCTTTGGTGTGAGCAAAGTGCAGATTGCCATTTTCTGTTTGACCATCCAGGTTGCCTAGATTACATTTTAAAACACATTTTTGAATGTTAAAATCACCTAAAATTAGGAAATCGAAATTAGTGCAAGATTTGTGACTATAATCAAAAAGAACTTTTTCTAGTTGATCCACATGGGCTGTGTCTGTTTGTCTAGCCCACGAATTATAAAAATTTAAGACCACTAAGACCCGCCCTGGTGAGATAGTCCATTCTACCATTAAAATATTTGGGGAGCCTGACTCTAGTTGTTTAAACGTCCCTGCCAATTTTAACGAGAAGAGGAGAACTAGACCACCCTTAGCTCTTCCTGCACTGCTAGGAGTTGCTGGAATAATAAAACTTATAAACCCGTCCAGACAGAAAGATGGTGCGGTATCCCATGTTTCTTGTAGGGCAATTACATGGTTGCTGGTTATGAAATCTATCCATGTGGGATCCAATCTTTTGGCTCTAGTCCCTGCCACATTCCAGCTAAGAAACCGACATGGAGTCAGTTCCACCCCACCCACTGGAGCTACGGGCGTTGTCTGAGTGTGTGTTAGTTGTTCACTAATTACAGGCATAGAGTCCTCCGCCCTACGTAAATGGGTTTGCGGGGCCGGGTTTCTTTGCACCACTGATGTTTCTGCTTGGGCACCCTCTTCTACGGTTTCCTTACAGGCCCTATCTATTTGTCAATCCACCCCCTCTAGATCATTTAAACAGTTAAACCGATTGTAGGTTGGGAGTAATGGTGCCGTTCTACCGAAGAGTGGCCATGGATGAGGAGCCTGATGGCGCCCTCTTCTGCCAACTCTCTCCCATCTATCATGTCGTTGGGGTGGATATTGTGGGCCTGGGGTATTTGGGAAAAAGAAAGACACGCGAAGGGTATGGATGGTAGATTCCCTTGATATGTTTTCCCCTTGGCAAATGTGAGCCACCGTGCCCTTGTCCCTGAAACTCACTAATATACAGTCCCCAGTAATGGATTTCCGACTTCTCCCCACCCACGGGACCCTTCTTACCATTATAATCTCATTATTAAGATGTATCGGGAGAGGTCTGTTTATGTTTAGCCATTTAATGACCCTAGTTTTTAGTGTGCAAAAATCCTCTATTTCACCTTCATCTAGTTGGGGGACCCCTGCCATAACTACTGTGAGATCGTTAGTCTCGGGTGGTAGGTTAGGACGACGGGGTCTTGCAGGGGGCATTTTTTGATTATCCGGGATGATGTTATCTGTCCTATGTGCCTGAGGTACTAATGCTAGGGGTAGGTTGGGAGTGGTAGCCTGGGGAGGATTGGTGACTACAGGCTTTGGGTTTGGTGGTTTTTGTGGGACTGCCCCATTTGTGGCCTGAGGTGGGATTGGCGTTGGGTTAGCTACCCTGGGTTTTAACCCTTGCGCAACTGCGGCGCTAGGGATGGCTGTAAGATCACTTTCCTGTCGAACACTGCGATTTTTGAGGCTTCCCAATGTGGCCTCCAGTATGGTTAATCTGATCTCGATCTTTTTTACGCTTTCACTGATCGGGAGTAACAGAGACCTTAAGAGGAATTCCAGGTTTCCCAGTGGCACAACAGAAAGGGTGACATTCTCACTGCTGGTTCCTACATCTGTGCTCAGGGCGGGAGCTAAAACTTCCTGCACGTTAGATTTAGAGTGTGACTCTACCGGCGGTATTGCTGTGGGAACCTGGGGTTGCGGGGCTTTCCCAAATTCTAGGTGTAGAGACTTGGGTTTACTGCCACCATGTGCTCCCTTTGCCCTTCTCCTACGTTTTTTTGGAGGGGGTCCTGGGATTGCTTGTGTGGTGACTACTTTCGATTTGGGGTGCTTGTCTTTACGGGTTATGGGTGGTTGTGGCGTTAGGACTGTAGCCCCCCTAGCAGGGCTAGTTCTAATACTACTAGGTGGAGCAGTACTCGTGATATCAATTTGAGAGGTGTTCATCCCTTCCCTTAACAAAACTGGAACATCCTCAATACGAGTTGACTCCTCCCTTAAAGTGATAGATAACTCTCCCAAGGGGGTGTTTTTCAGATTGTCCACTGATCGTCTCCGATCCGCCCTTAGCCTAGACAAATTTCCCTCTTTATCCGCCTCCCCCACAGCCCGTGCAAAATAATTTTCAAGAGTCCCATTTTTCACACCACCCGGCTTCTGAGGGGTACTCTCCTTTGTTGATGAAGGCATAGTTATACTCCAGGGGGGTCAGACAGATTATACCACCCAGAACGAGTGTAACAAAATTATCAAGTCTGTAAGTACCTGCACGATATGGAAAGCCAAGAGAGTGGGCCCAGCCCAGCCTGCTCCGGCCTGTGACGGCCTTGGACGGTCCCGCCCTTGTCCCGGGCTTCTCCCGGTCGCTCCCGCTCGCTGGGTTCCTTAATACCCTACAGTCCACGTGATAGGCGGGGGGGCGTGGCCAGCGGGGAGAGCAGCCCAGGTGATAGTAATTGGGCGCGCAGGGGCTCCTGGACACTGGAGTCCCCTGCCAATGCTCGCAGCCCCGCTGGTTGCTCACCTGCCCCGCGCTCCTCCTCAACAGTCAGTTGCTGCCTCCTGGCAGATGACGAAGACGCGCTGCGGGACCCGCGAAGCGGGTCCGGCGAGTCGTGGGATTTGGCGCAGATTCCACAGGGGGTCAGCTACACAAGGGTCCGCTTGGCTCCTCCGGCGTCCTGGCGCTGCACGATATTTCCCAACAAACGAGTCCCACAGGCAGGAAGGTGAGGCTTGGTTTTACCTCCGTTGGCGGGGGGGCGTGGCCAGCGGGGAGAGCAGCCCAGGTGATAGTAATTGGGCGCGCAGGGGCTCCTGGACACTGGAGTCCCCTGCCAATGCTCGCAGCCCCGCTGGTTGCTCACCTGCCCCGCGCTCCTCCTCAACAGTCAGTTGCTGCCTCCTGGCAGATGACGAAGACGCGCTGCGGGACCCGCGAAGCGGGTCCGGCGAGTCGTGGGATTTGGCGCAGATTCCACAGGGGGTCAGCTACACAAGGGTCCGCTTGGCTCCTCCGGCGTCCTGGCGCTGCACGATATTTCCCAACAAACGAGTCCCACAGGCAGGAAGGTGAGGCTTGGTTTTACCTCCGTTGGCGGGGGGGCGTGGCCAGCGGGGAGAGCAGCCCAGGTGATAGTAATTGGGCGCGCAGGGGCTCCTGGACACTGGAGTCCCCTGCCAATGCTCGCAGCCCCGCTGGTTGCTCACCTGCCCCGCGCTCCTCCTCAACAGTCAGTTGCTGCCTCCTGGCAGATGACGAAGACGCGCTGCGGGACCCGCGAAGCGGGTCCGGCGAGTCGTGGGATTTGGCGCAGATTCCACAGGGGGTCAGCTACACAAGGGTCCGCTTGACTCCTCCGGCGTCCTGGCGCTGCACGATATTTCCCAACAAACGAGTTTAAATTATATCTTTTTCATAAATATATAACTTAAAAGTACCTTTACTAATTTTTAAACTATATATATTTTTATACTTTCTAACTCATTAACTAAATATATTAAGATAGCGCCTTCCTCTTGTTTTGAAAACAAATTGACACTATAAGCCTAGACATTAACACTGTTCCTTTTTTTTCATTAAATAATTACTGCTGTAAAAAGACATCTTACTGTAAAATTTGTTTTTAGATTTTCTAGATATCACAACTATTGATAAACTTTATAATGCATTTTTAGGGATCCATTTTCTGAGTTCACCACTACAAAGTGCTATTCAAACTATATACAGTCTGAAGGGGAGGCTCACATTGTACAAACCATAACATTCAATTAACAGATTACTACTTCCCACAGAGACAGTTGCTTTTATGTTTCAACAGCATACTCAGCATGTGAATTTCATAGCATGTACAAAATTTCATGCTAACCATGAGGAACCACATCATAATAAAGCTCTGCAAATATATGTAAAACAGTGCATACAGATAGTACAGTCACAGATATGCAGAAAAGATGCCCATCACACCAAGAGCCATATCATAATACACCTCTGTAAATGAAGAAAAAAGACTGCCAAAGATAATACAGCATGAGTTTGTAAAATAATGAACACTTAGCAAGAATTATTCCATGGAAACCGCAAAGAATTATAGTCAAATGATAGATAAACCAAAACTCCATCGAAAAGAAGACATGCACCAGGCCCATAAAAAGTTAATATCAACTGTCAGTGGAAAAATATCTCAAAATACATATCTAGTACAAGCAGATACAGACATGGCAAAAATAGAAGATAAAATCATGCTCCAAACCGAAACTTTGCAAATATTTTAAAAAATCTTGCTTATTATTTTAATGTGCACCCAAAAAAATTGCCTTTCAAAAATACCAACTCACCTGAAAAAAAGAATATAATTCCTGAAATTCTGTGACGTAGAAGGCAGGTTGTTGCTGTTCAGCATCAAACACTATAAAAAAGAGAAATAATGAAATGTAATTAACATATTACAGAAATATTTATTACACAACATAGAGCCATTGTAGCAAAGAACAAGCCTAACAGATAAATTACCTAAGATTCTCTACCATTAGATATCCTAACGCCTAACTAAGTTCAATAATTGTTTATTGAACACATGACATACCTAAATATTAAATAAAATATTAAATATAGAGTAGAAAATAGATACAGGAGAGATACAGACTACAGGAAAGAGAGAGACAGTAGCAAGAAGAGGAACATACAGAGACAGACTAGCATTCAAAGCACAAATAGATAGACAGAAAAAAACCAGCACCACTGAAAAGTCAAGAAAGAAAGGAGAGGTACAATAAAGAAAAAGATGACCATGCAGACAGAGCCACAGAGTAGAAATAACAGACAGAGCACAAAGAAGACAAAAGACAGGAGGTACAGGGACAGAGAGGACAGCAGGCGAACACTACAATAGGGTGAGAGAGAGCAGAAGGAACACAGAGATGGACAAACAAAGCAGAAGAGAGAGAAAGATGGAGAGAAGAAGAGTGAATAAGAGGGAAAGAGATATAAACCACCATACAGACAAAGTAGGAGGAAGACTGAGAACAGGACACAGAGAAACATACAAAACGAGCACGAGAAAGAGAGAGATATCACAAGGGACAGTGAAGGTAAGAGTGCTTTCAGGCCAGAAAATAAAACAATGACAGAAATGAATAAATATAGTGAAAACCACAACCAAGACAGAGAGAGCAAGAGAAACAAAAAGAATAGGACACAAAGGGTCTCATTTATGAAAGCCTTGCGCCACAGATACGTCACTTTTTCCCATGTTAAAAGTGACGCACCACCGGCGCAAGGCCTTCATAAATAAAGCCCCATGTGAGGGAGAACAACAACTGCATAGAGAGAAAATGTATGAGAGACAGGAACGGTAAAAATCAGAGGATAGGCAACATGGAGAAAAACTGCACAGTAGACAGAGATACAGAGGGCGAGCCAGACACACTAAAATATATGAAGTAAGCAGCACAAAAACAGTATGTTGAGAAAACAAAAACAGCAACACAGATATATGTATACTGACTCCACTAACTTAGTGCAAGAACGTATCTGTTACAGGAACTTCTGCATAATCTTAACTCACAACTCTTTGTTTCCCTTTAGCCTCACCACTTTCCCCTCTGAACTCTCACCCACCATTGCAGCTCTCGGCCACAAACCACACTGTAAATTTTGCCCTCCACATTTTTACATGTAGGTATGGTACAACTCGTAACATCATACCCAAAGCAACTAAGTACTAATACCTTTGACACAGATTAATAGCTGCACAAGTTAACTAAAAAGTCTGCCTATGCCAGGCCTCAAAAGTGCAGCCCAATAGACAGCAAGCCTACCTTTAAGAAACTGCCTGTGCTGAAACCCGAACAGACCCGGCCAACTTAAAGCCCTGAAACTATCTTAATTTTCTCCTCTCTCTTTAAACCTTTACATTTCATTTTCAAACCACGTTTGCTTTCCATGACACACGTTTTTTTTCAATGTTCCACATTCAACGCCTTTACACTTTTCCCTTTTTAGTATCCGAAGCCGCAACTGCAACATGGCTAATGCACAAATTAATTAGTCTACCTTTCGCGTTTTTTCAGTCTTCAAATTCTATAAATTTCTTCTCATGAATGGATACCAGCGGCACAGTACCTCCTACAGTCACAAAACCAAGTCTCTCCCTTTCACTTACAAATGCCTTGGAGACGACAAAAAAATGTTGGGTAGATTTACAATCCCCTTAAGCCACTTTAGCGTCACTTTTAACATGGGACAAGTGAAGCAAAAGTGCTGCATGGAGCATGTTAATCTGCCCCTATATCTGTATAGAGATGAGTGTACTGAAACATGTAATTAGTCGTTCACATCCAGGCACTTTCAATTACATGATTTATTTAACTAGAAGCGCTGTAATGTTGCATGTCTTTTCAAAGATACACCAGTGCATGCTATAATGCCGACTTTTTCCTTATTCTTAAACGTTGTTTTTTTTTTCATGTAATGAGAATTATTATGAGTTTTTAAACGGCAAAGCTTACGGGGTTATAGTCACTCTGCATATCCTTCCCTGTAAGAATGTAGTTTATCCACCCCCGCATGGGAACCTTGTTGTTTCCATCAGGCCGCGAATTCCGGCCTTGAATCACAAGACATGAACAACAGCCTTATTGTCACAAAAACAAGTTACCCTACCATCTGTTCCCAAACATATCTCTTTCACTTAGCTAATGTTCACAGAGAAGTCCATTCCTTATAAAATAGTGACCTCCCTTTACAATTTGCTGAGGTGACTCCCATAATCTTTAACGCACCCTCCACTTCAAGGCAGGCCTATTTTTTTTATAACTACTAAGCAATGGTTTAGTGACTTCTTTCCCAGAAATTATTTGAAGTCATCCTGCTACTCTTCACTCCATAGTCGACGACATATTTTTCTGTACTTCCTGTTCTTCTACCAGTGGCAGCTGCTTTTGTGTTCCTATTTTGTTTATTACAAAATGGATGTCCGTCCTGTCTTCGCAAACGAGCCGGAGCACTTAGAACTATTTCGCCAGAGGATGCTTGAGTACTATGGCATCCTGCCACTTGCGACTTTGAGTGCATCATATGCATTATCATTTCGATTTTCCTATTTTACCTGTGTGCAGCCTGTGTTTCATTGTCTGAACTGTGATTTCATGTGGGCCCTGGACTTATGTCTCTGCTACTTGGTATCTCCTGAAGTGAATTACAATCATCTCATGAATCCGTTAATTGATCATGAACAGCTTTGTTCTGACGGAGGGATTATGGCCTTTGCAGCGATACATGGAGTTCTGGGTCATTGGAATATATTCGCAGCAGCGCAAGATTTCTTGGCACACAGCTACATTGAAAATCCACCGAGTTGCCCTCTGATGGTACTAGAGGCTCCGGTAATTCAAGACCATGTATGTTCTTTTCCTCTTTTCAATTGGATGGCTGACATGTTTTGGGATGATAACAGTGACTTCCTTTTAGAAGCGGTTGCTGCTTTTTTCGCCTACACAGTTGTTGGATGACTCTTATGCAAGCCATTGACGTCTACATTTTGTTTTCCCTCCCTATCTTTTTCACGTTTTCTTGGACTTTTTTTTATATCAACAGACCTATTGGCTTTACTAACAGTGGACATTACAATTTCCTGCTGGTCAGATTTTCGTGTTTTATGTGGACTAAATTTTTTTTCCTCAGCTACTCGATTTCGAAATTAACTTTTTATTGAACTCTAATTTCAACAATTCAGTTGCATATCTTATCTTATTTCAAACGTACTCGGAGCAAAGCAGGGTAATATATGCTACATGTGCCCTGAATAATGCGTAAAGTTAGCATGAGTTTTTTATAAGTTTAAACGCCATTTCCCCTTTTAGCTGCTTATTTGCACCTCACACACCTCTGCTGCTTTAGTTTTCCATGTACTGAAATATTTTTAATTCATACGAGAAAAATATATTCTTACACTAATATTTGCATTACTTTTCGTGCTGTATTTCAGATGGAGTACTAAAACCTTCAATAGATATGTCAATACAGTAGTTGTTCTCAACACTGATTTTCGAACGTTCCAACAGATAACATACATGCACCTCCAGCCAACTTGTCGCTTTTGGCGAGTTTTTTTTCCCTTACACAATAGCACAACACAAAGTTGATAGTGCTTCGCATGCAGAGAGCTGATTGTTAATGAGCTGATATCTAACCACTATCATTTTCATGTATCGTTGCTAAAATTAAAGGCAAGACACCTTCTTAGATTTAATAAAATAAAATATACTTCCTCAGAACGGTGTAGAATAAATTTTGCTAAACAGTATTCATTTTACATCATACTATGCTTGCACCGTTTGTATTCTATGGACTAGTGACTATGCCGATTACTTTGTTTCTTACAATATCTGTACTCATATTAGATAAGAAACTTGCCTTGAAATCAGTGCATTGCTGAATAAACATTTCAAATATACACGTTCTCTCTTTTAATCCATATTCTCAACTGAAATGATTGTATACTGAAAGAGCACGTAACCTCAGCTGTACTAAGTTCATGTTTTCTTTTGTCGACCTGAGTTACTCATACTGCAACCCGCGGGCCTATGACGGCCCGTCAAGCCTTTCTTAGCGGGTCACGGAGCATGCAAACAGTCGTACCTCTGGTAAGAAAATAATTTATTACTGTTATCAAGCACCGCCGCAGTTGTGCTTCACTCACACTGATAAACACTGCTCGCCCGCTTCTACAGACCAGACGCTATGTCGTACTTCACTCCCTATCCCCCTTTCATCTCCACTATAACAAACACTTCCCTGCCAGTCACCAGAGAACAGAGTGCAGATGCAGAGGCACTAAGAAGTCAAATACGACATACCCTCTGCTCTATGGAACCAACCGAGCGGTAATTGTGAAAGTAGACATTCACTAGCACTTCAAAAAAGCATCTCAATTATATAAATAGTTTTTTGAAAACCTGCCAAGTACTTTGATACGACTATCTGTGTGTGCCTGCAGAGCAAACTTCCTCATCCCGGACTGAAGGCAGACAGAGACAGACACACACACTAAGATAACACAGGGCAACGGAGACGGAAAACAGGAGGGAGATAAAGATGGAGTCAAACAGCAGGAGGGAGAGAGATATTTGTATACTCGGTCTGCTACCTCAATGTATGAAGTCATGTCCTGCACAAACCTGTATACAACCTCATAATTACAAGTTTTTATTTTATTTTACTCCGCCCCTCCCCCTCTCACCCCACCCCCACCAGTGCTGCCCGCGGCCACAAACCACACTGTAATTCTGTCGTCTGACAGAAAGTTTCAAGAATACCTTAAGCATTAGCACTTTTTGACGACAGTTTCAAAGTGTACTACACGAACCTGTGTACAACCTCATGGTCACAACTTTTCATTTTATTTTACTCGGCCACCTCCCCCTCTCACCCCAACCCCACCAGTGCAGCCCACGGCCACAAACCACACTGTAATTTTGTCGTCTGACAGAAAGTTTAGGAATACCTTAAGCATTAGCACTTTTTGACGATGGTAGCACATGTGATGTACCATTTCTCTCTCTATCTGCATTATCTGTGTCTCTGCTAATACAATTTTTTCATCTCAAAACCAACTTCTCTCATTATATGTAAATCCTTCAAAATCACACAAATAATTACTGTCTATATTAAACATATTTTATACTCCATTTTTTGCTGTTCACCAAAATTATATACAAAACTATAATTTACACTTGAAAGAATGTGAAGAAAAGGCGCGCAACCCCCTTTAAATTCACAGAACTTCAGGCCCCCACCCCCTTCCCGTCTGGTGTGGCAGCCCAAGGTAACATATATATTCCAGATACACACACGGCCGCACCTGAATGTTTCACATCTCTGTAAACATCCATTTGAATGTTAATTAGGCCTTTCAGTTGTTTTACCCCTTCTAAAAGCCCCTGCAGCTTTACTCTGCCTACTAATTAAACATTCATGTACGCCTAACAATTTTTTTTTAATTTGCCCCCCCCCCAAAAATTTCGTTCCAGTTTCGTCTCTGAGTGACAGTGAATTAATAAAACTAACAGTAAAAGATTACATAAGAACATAACTGAAGACCATTCAGCTTATTGAAATTTATTATTCAAAATGTTAAACTAATAATTGCAAACAAATAATGTCGTTAAAGAGTGAGGAAACGAAATGGAAAAATAGTTTTAAAAATACAAGACATTATCACAGTCAAAAATGAGGTTACTCAGAGACTGTGAGGGAAATGAACTAGTTATAGTGACTAAACCACATTTTACGGTACATGACAAAACAAACAGTTACAAACTTACCTTTACCAATGCTTTGTACGATGTAGAACAGTGACAGTCACAAAACAGATATTCGTTTGCAGAACTCTGAATAATGCTTCTATCACTGCAACCAAAATTCAATGGCACAATACACACTCATATATGTCTCTTCAACCAATCATATTTGTTTCCGCAAAATTTTAAAATCAAATTAACATTTCAGTTGGTTGTCCCTTACAATATTTTCAATGTCACATAAAAGTCACCCATTACCACTGCCTTCTCTGGCCGTTTTCATGATAACACCTCATTCTGCACCTGGCTGAAGGCACAGGTCAAAAGTTCATATCTCAACGTTCTACATCAAACCAAGAATGCTGATTTCCCTCCAAAAACACCTGCCTATCCACTGCTCTGTTACATGTCATTTTTTTGACACCCAATAGTACTTTTCGTTTTACATAAACATTAACATGCAACGTAGTCTTCAATCTTGAGGTATTGCAATCAACCAATCATTTTTATTTTTTCAACCACACCAAGCCTCATCCATTTTTTTATCCTGACTTTCAGCTTCTAACTGCCATTCCACTTCCAGAACCCATCGGAGTACGAGTGCATCTGCCTTGAAAATGAAGGTTTGGCTTTTAGGACACAGCTATATTCACTGGAGTGGAAAATATGCAGCAAACAGACGAATTTCCAACCTTGATTTACCAAATGTGCAGATAACGTGGATTGGCCAGAGAGGATTGAGATGTCACCAATTGATATTGGAAACTTTTATGCATCTCCCAGAACCTGACCTTATAATTGTGCACTGTGGTGGGAACGATCTAGGCACATTGACTGGGGTAGGTCTGGAAATGCTTCTAAAAGACACCTTTCGACAATTGATGACACTTTTTCCTCGAACTGCCTTGGTATATTCCAATATATGCCAAAGACAGAAATGGAATTGGTCCAATCAACATTGTGCAAGAAAGAAAATATGTAAATAAATCTGTTTCTGCTTTCCTCAGAGATTATAGCATGGGTTCTATTTACCACAACAACCTGCGTTACAACATGCAAGGCATCTATAGGAGAGATGGTGTTCATTTCACGGATGAGGGAAACAGAATCTTCCTCTGTAACATGAGACTCTGCATCGGTACTTACTTATAACTGCAGAAAAAACTCAATTAACACAAGGGCTCTTTTCAGAGCCACCTTATATCTAAACACTCAAACTTCTGATTTATCTCCATTTTCACACTCTTGTAAATAGGTGTGCGCGATCGAGTGCGCGCACCCCGCAACTTTTTTTAAAAAAAATAAAAAATAATTTTCGCATTCAAGGGCCTTACTGCACCCCCTGAGAAAACCTACGCGGCCAGACAATCTCTACCTTGTCCCCTTGCCATGTTCCAACGCTTTGAAATGTACAATATATTCACTAGCACTAACAAAATGGCGGTCAACACTTCCTGATTTCCTTCAAATCGAACGTTCACAGACGTCACACACCAAATCAAAAATTCCGCTCGCGCGCAGCCGCATTAGTGTGCGCACCTGAGCGCGCTTATAGATATATAATTGATTCAACTTTAATTTTCTCAGCAACTACTGAACGGATTTACACCATTCAAACAAAAGCGTAATCTGCGAGCCGGACTCTACCTTCTTGCCAAAATTTCTTATAAATCCATTCAGACGTTCGAGCTGTAGCCGTGTCTAAACGTCCTATGGAAAATAACATGGAGAAAACACGTTTTGGGACCCCCCTTTTATCTCAGCCCCCACTTGACGAATCACCCCCAAACTTATAGGGAAGGAGCGCAGCGGACCGAGCCATCTTCTTTGAGAAATTCGCAAAGATTCATCAACCGGGGCCAAGGTTAATCCAAATAGAATGTTTAGGATTTCCTATGGAAACTAGGTCCTAACTATAACTACCTACTGGCGACCGCCAGTAGGTAATGTGTATATATATATACACATATGAACAAAGGCAACTGCCCGAAACCCGTCAGTCTCATTTGCTGCTTTTTGCCAAATAAATAAGAATTTGCCTAGATTCTTGGGATTCGTGTTGCCTTCTGTCTCTGAGGTTCCGGAATTGCAGTTGTGCTTTGCTGTGCATATATATATATATATATGTCAAGCAATTGCCACCACTTCCGATCACTTCAGTGTTCCGGCGAAGAAGGAACTCAGACCACCACAGCAGTTTCAGGCAAGATATATGTTTTATTTGCGTGACTCCCGCAGCCTGCAACGAGGCGTTTCGGGCTTCAAGAGCCCTTGATCACATTCAGCTTGTTACACGTCACTTTTACTTTTTATAAATCGTATACACGCTGTGCACGCCCCCTCATTTCCATGAGATGCAGGTCACATGACAATAAAGAGGAACAACATACTATTGTGTATCTCATAATTTACAAACATTGAAATGACTGCTTAAATGCATTTAGGGACTCCACGATAAACCAGTTATATCTAATATCAGCAGACAGGGTTATTGACATTCGATATTCTAAATATCATCAGACAGGATCAATCCTTATTTGATGCATTCACACAAACATTTTGTCAAGATATATACTGTAATTCAACAATCAATATGTTTGCGACAATGTTTGTTATTTGTATACGACAGTTATGCTGCTTAATCCTCTTTATTTGGGTGATCAAAAAAAGTGCTTAACTGCTACTTATCTGTGAAAATGCAAATCTATACTATAAAGCTAAGATAAATGTGCAAATGTGCAAAGATAATAAATATAAAGTGTCCTGTGTGGGTTTCACATTAACATAGTCAACAATATCATATTTCATAGCAAATCAATATATCTTCATTAGTAAAAATGGTTTTCTCCAGCCGGATTAAAAACCTCTATTTAAAATATATATAGGATATTAAAATATGCCATAAGAGAATACATTTTGTCAACGATGTCAATATAAAATTTGTATTTTTTCGAATAGAATAAAATAGAGAGAGTAACCTTTACAGCTAAAATATATACATTGCCAATGATCATAAAGTGCAAATGCAGTATACCTGTGATACATTGTGATTTATACTTCCATTTCCATAATTTGCACTTTGGGGATGTCGCTGCTGTGTGCTCTTTACAAATAGGTGTACATATCCTCCGCATTGTTGAGACCCCGTGGCCATTTACTATCTAGTTCTAAGATAAATTTAGTTTCTAGCTGCCTGAGTTTCCTTTCTCTATTGCCACCTCTTTTGCTTTTGGGAACAGCAGCAATAACAAAATAAGAAAGGCAATTGATGTCTTTGTTGTGGCACTTAAAAAAGTGCCGTGCCACGGGATAGGCAGTATCATTGTGGAGGATGGCCCTCAGGTGTTGTAATATCCTGACATTCACCTGTAGCTTTGTGCTTCCCACATAATTTAAACCACATGGTGCACGTCAGGACATAAACAGCGAAATCCGTTTTACAATTAAAACTACCCTTGATGGCAATAGGGGATGTATCAAATGGTGTTTGATATGATATCCTATTTCAACTGAATTTGCAGGCACGACACAAGGTGCAGTTTTTGAAACCCCTGGACTGTTGTAACCAAGGTGTTGGTTTTATCATCTCACAGGAATTTTTATCCAGATCATTGCCCATGGATCTGCCCTTTCTAAAGGTAACAACAGGGGAAGAAGTCAGCCGGTCACCCAGAACATTGTCTGTAAGGACAATAGGCCAGTGTTTTTGAACAATTGCTCTAATTTTTCTCTCTTGTCGCAAATTGGTCGTAATTAGTCTAGGGTTGTCAGAGTTAGTATTTACCTCTCTGGATGTAGACTCAGCAGACCCCTCTTTGAATAGACTAGCTCTTGGTCGCTTATCCGATTTACTGATAGCATCATTGATGAGTTTGTCACCATAACCTCTCAATGTTAACCTAAAGCGCATATCTTCAACACATTTATGAAAATCATGTTCATCACTGCATATACGCTTGAGTCTAAGGACCTCACCGTAAGGTATACTACCGATGAGGTGCCTAGGATGTGACCTGTTGGCGTGTAATGTAATATTACCTGCCGTGGATTTTCTATGTAAAGTGCTTTGTAGTCTGTTGTTCTCGACCTGAAGTTTAACATCCAAAAACTCTATTTGAGCAGTGTGGATGTGAGAAGTAAAAGTTACATTGAGGTCATTGTTATTGATCTCATCAATGAATTTCTGTGCAATTGAGATGTCGCCGCGCCAGATTATAAAAACATCATCGATGTATCTAAGATACAACGCCATGTGTTTTTAATACACTGTCCTATATTGGCACCTGAGGACCTGTTCCTCCCACCAGCCTACGTGTAAACATGCATAGCTGGGGGTGTTGCGTGCTTATCTAGGTTCCTGATCGATACTGTGACCTTATGCCCCTATTCGGCTATAAATCCATTTATTCCCTATATTGGCATAACCGTTCAAGTGCGATTTTCTGAAAAGTCATCTCTGGCCTCACACGAACAGAGCCACATTCCAGCATGACTCTCTGCTACTTCCTTTGCGACCAATTAGTGCAATGACAGAGCAGCAGTCACTATCTGATATTCCTAGATAACACTCCGAGTTCTTCAACAAGATAAAAACTTAGCAAACCTGGAAATCCCCGCTTGCTATGTTTTGATTAGTAATGGAACTCTAATGAGCAACTGATAACTGTCACTTCCTAGTGACATCTTTAATTGACGTCTTATGTCCAGCAAACTTGCGTCAAACCCGGCACCTGTCAGGTATAAATATTACCAACGTTGCCTTAAGCAATGAGAGAGATACGAGCTGTAAGTTCGTTGCCTGTTGCTGATGCCAGCTGCCTGCATGACCCTGTGTTGGTAAAAACTAGCACTCTGTCGCTGCAGCCTGCTATCCTGTGGTGGTGAAGCTGCTGATTACCATTATCGCCGCTACAGCGCGAACTATGGTGCAGTACGCTTGAGGAGCCGAGCAGCCGTCCTCTGCGAAGACATCCAGCCGATTCCAGCTGCCCGCGGACGCTGTCACCCCTCCTTCCTCGACGCGCTGAGAGAAGCCGCTGCATTTCTCGTGCAGAGAAATCCAGTCCCGGCGCTTCCGGTTTACCCTCGCGGGTGACTGGGATATCGAGAGAGACCCCTGAAGGAGATACCAATCCTCCATCATTCTATTCAGAGGTATGGTGTTGACTAAACCCTTAGACGAGAATTCTTGAAACAAACCTTGGCAAAACCAACTTAACTTAAGCTACTTACTTACTCCCCTTTTCACGTGTTAGGCTTAGGTCAGGCACACTGGGGTAGGCTTAGTTAGAAGCACCAGTTGAGTATGTTAGCCTAATGTATATATGACTGTATATATGTTTTATTACTTTTAAACCATTGTATGGCTAAGAAACCATATCAATGCTTTTACAGTTCTATTTCGCAATACTTATCTTACTGTACGTACTTTTTATAATAACAGTTATTGCAATTGTGGCAATACATTTCTCTTGTACGAGAAGAAAGACTGTTCAATAAATGTTAACCTTTATTGATAAACGCCCGTCTCTCTATTCTCTACATACTGTGAAAGTAAACTGCACTAGACTGACTGAGTGAAATCTGTGTCTATTGTTTCACACGACCCTAGAGATCGACTCTTGATCTGAGGAGCAAAGTTGTCATGTTGCACGGTTGATGGAAAACTGAATCCCTTCTTGTCTGTGCCAAGGAAGCTGATCACTTCCTATGCAGAGAAGAAAGTTTCCAGTGACCTCTGAGCTAGTTGGTAACACAACCCAATTAAGTTTAGCATAGTCAGTGGAGGCCTGGAATATAAGCTGTTCCACGTCGATACTACTGTTTATGTTATTCCAATGCGCAGGGCCTAGTGGGAAACTAGGAACTACACTACAGGGGAAAAACAGGCCCCCATAGCAACTCCCCTCAATTGTTTAAATAGTGTGTTATTAGAGAGGAAAAAATGGTTGTTTAAACACCAGCTGATCAATTCAACAATTACTTTGTTGTGGGTGTAAATTTCAATGGGCCTAGTCGCTAAAAAATGTTTGGTTGCTTTTAAACCTTGTATGTGGTTGATGCTGGTGTACAAAGATTCTATGTCTAAAGTTATTAGACATAGATCATTGGACCCCATTACTTCCTTTATTTTTGTTAAAAAATCCCCAGTGTCCTTTACAAAACTCGGGAGAGATTTTACCAGATCTTGCAAAAAATGGTCGATGTATTGACCAATGTTTTCACTGGCGCTGTCTATGGCAGAGATGATGGGCCTGCCCGGAACCGGTGTTACCTGCTTATGTATCTTAGGGATTAGATACAAAACAGGCAACACCGGATGTTCTTTGAATACAAATTTGCTTTCATCGTTGGATATCAGGCCCTCTCTCCTCAACTGAGCTAACATTTTCTGCAAGGCCATTCTAGCATTTTCATATTCTTTGAATGTGGCTTTTTGGTAACATTGTTCATTGCCTAGTTGTTTATCAGCTTCAGGTATATATTGTTTTTTGGGCCATAAAACAAGGTTTCCCCCTTTATCGGATTTTTTATCACGATGTCACAATTTTCACCCAGTTTTTTGATCAGTTTGTCGTATGCTATTCTCTTGAAAAAAGAACCACGCTGCTGTTTGTTTTTCTTGACACTCATATTTAGTTTCTTCAAATCATTTATGGTCATATCATGGTAGGTATCAATCGAGTCTTTTGGCATAAGAGGGACAAAACATGATTTGTTCTTAAATGGACTTATACCCGCCCCTTGCTGAACAAAGTCTATCTTACGCAATCTCTCTTGTGTAGAAAGATCAATAGGGTCCATTGGCTCGCTACTATTAGGCTCTTCTTCTTCAAGAAGGTCATACATAGTTACTACACCAGGGACATCAGAGGCTCGTAAGAATGGGGTACCATCACAGTCATACACATTATTGTCAAACACGTTTGTTTGGTTTTTATCTGCTTTGAATGCGAAATATTTTTTAAGTTTGAGTTTCCGTATGAAACAAAATACATCAATTCGAGTTCATGCATAATTGAAGTTTTCGCCAGGACAAAAGTTCAAACCTAACGCCAGAAGTTGTTGTTCAGCTGTGGTGAGAACTAGTCAAGTCAAGTCAAAACCACTTTATTCGATTTAGTTAAAAATCATAAAAGCATACTACAACAGTTAAAAATTCATTCCAAGAACATGTTTAAAATTTTTTTCATATGATACAATACAATTTAAAAGCAATAAAAAAAAATCAATAAAAAAATCAATTTAAAAAGACTCATCATGTGCAAAGAAGCAAGAAATACCAAATTCATCCCAAACCCCACAGTCAGGCTTGTCCTTTTCTCTTCCTAATCCGCACAGCGGCGACAAGGTAATTTGCCACACTGAACATTACCAAGGGAGAGTCAAGCATTTGTAGGAACAGAAGAGCAGGTTTTGCCTGCGTAAACGCTTTCCCCTTCAACAATGGTAACAAATACTTTTGCCTAGGAACATGAAAGAAAGGGCAAAATAACATAAGGTGCATATTGTCTTGTATGGAAAAGCTGTCACATTCACATACCGGTGCATCCTCAGGCTTGAACCATCCCTGTCTATCACAGAGTACCAGGTAAATCTGGTTGAATCTAAACTTGACCAGGAGCCATCTGTGGAACGGGATGTTAACTAGGGCAAGATACGGTTGGATGGCAATACAAGTAATTGTCATATAATGTGCTCTGACCATGGGTTTTATTAGCTGGACTTGTTCTCTCTCCAAGGACTTAAGTTTTTGAAAATTTTCCTTGACCCAGGCTAGGTCAGCTTTTTTTAGATTAAGCGGGGAGGAGAAAATCTCCGGGCGTCCAAGTTCTGCGGAGCACTTTTTAATGTATGCCAGCCAAGCAATGTCTTTAAACTTGTCCAATTTTAAACAATACATCAGAATTTTGTGGTTGAGACCTAAGTTGTTATTGGTCCAAACTCTTATCCACAGGAGTATAGGCGCCATAGAGAGGATATCCGTAATGTAACCTACTCCAAGCTCCTGATGGACAGAAAAAGTCGCTGTAGAAAAGGGGAGTCCTAATACAGAACAAAGAAATGTATTAACCTCCGTTTGAATGGTTTCAGTTTTTACATAACCCCATAATCCAGCTCCGTACCTGGCTATAGCCAGTGATTTTGCCCTATACAAGGCTAAAAGTGCACCACTTGGTTTCCCTCCTAATCTCCTTGAAAAGCTCAAAATAGCATTGACAGAGCTCCTCACTGCTTTAGTTTTTGCTACTATCTGGGGTATCCAATTACCCTTGGTGTCAAAGATTACTCCGAGGTAAGTGAAAACTTTAACATTTGTAATTACTTCCCCTTTACAGTAAAAAGATTTGGTATTATTTTTAGCTGCCCCGAAGACCATGACATGGGATTTAGCGTTATTTACCACAAGTTCAAGGGAGGACATGAAGTCACTAAATGCATTAAGTAGTCTCTGGAGGCCCAGATGTGTCCTAGCTATTAGGGCGGCATCGTCCGCGTACAGGAGCACTGGGATGTGAGTGTCTCCTGCACGCGGAGTGTCCACTGATGCTGTCAAAAGAGTTTTTTCCAGAGAGTTTATATATAACGTGAACAGCATAGGGGCAAGGATGCAACCTTGTCGCACACCCCTGCCTGATTTGAACCATGCTGTGCGATGTCCCTCTTGGTCCATTCTAATGGAAACCCTAAGATCCTTGTGGAGTTCGGCCAAGAAGTGGACCAGAGGGGGGTCTTATCCCATTTGTAATAACATACCCCACAACTTGGCTCTATTCACAAGATCGAACGCTGTGGACAGGTCCATGTAGGCAACAAAAATTGACCCTTTTTTAGCCTTTGTATATTTAGAAATTATCATGTTCAGGTTCAGGCATTGGTCCTCTGTCCCTCTACCTGACCGGAAGCCATACTGGGCATTGGACAAAATGTTATTTTCTAATGTCCATTTATTAATTTTCGCCAACAGTACTTTACCCAAGATCTTCATGGAGGAATCCAGCAAGGATATAGGGCGATAACATTTAGGGTCGTTTCTTGCTCCTTTTTTAAAAATTGGCACAATGATTGAACATGCCCAGGTATTAGGGAAACCCCCTTTTAGTACGTTATTGAAAACATTTGTGAGAACAGCTGCCCACAACTCTGGGTTTGATTTATATAAGTCCAGAGGAACCCCATCAGGTCCCGGAGCTTTATTCTTAGCGGACCCAATTATTGCGGCCTTGACTTCAGTTACGGTAAAATCTGCATTAGGTTGCATATTGGCATAACAAGGTATACTGAATTTTTCATAAACTTGATTGCTCCCGTAGATAACTGAGAAATGATTGAGCCAATCTGACTCAGGTATATTTACCTCAAGGTCAGTATTACCTGTTTTAGCAAATATGGGGTTATTTATTATGGACCAAAATTTATAGCTGTGTTTGAGGGTGGTGGAGTCCATTAACGCATCCCAAGCTTCTTCTTTTACTGCTTTCTTGCGTGTTTTAACCGCCTCTGCATATTTTTTCCTTAGTTGTGCTATTACTAGCTTATTTCTAGGGGAATGTTTTAGTGCTGCTATTAAAGCCGAATGGGCTTTTGAGCAAGAATGGTCAAACCAACCTAAGGCTGGAGCGGGTCCCCTTTTAGGGCTAAGTGTAAGCTCTTTCTCCACCTTCGAGCAAATAGCCTCAAAGGCGGCAATGATCTCTCTATCCCCCCTAGCAGGGTCCTTACAAATCTGGAATTCCGCCACCATTTCATGTTCAATAAGGTTCATAAAATCTTCAGGGCAAACTTTGCACCATTTTAATCGCCTCCCTTGGTCTTTGCTCTTAACATGCCTAACGGAAGTGGCCAACAAAGGCCCCTTCAGCAATCCCAGCGATCCATCCAGCATTAAACACACCGGATTATGGTCACTGAATCCGCTTTCAATGGCATTATAAAAATGAACATAATGGAGGAGCCCTGGGGACATAAAAATATAATCAATGATAGATTCACTACCCCTTGCATTATAAGTGACCACCCGGTCCTTTGGGTCAGCAAAGCTTGGTTCATATAGATCGTTAGCTGATAACAAATGTTCCATGGCTGAACCCTTCTGGCTATGCTCGAAGTGGGGATGGGTCGTGAGATCAGGTCCATCGAGGTCTTTGATCTGACAGTGTAATTCACATAAATGAACATTAAAATCACCCATTAAAATGATTTGAACAAAAGTGGTTTGTTTTGACATATAATCATTTACAAATGAATTTAAACATTCTAAAACAAAGTTTTGGGGACCACCCTGCAGAGAATTATAGCAATTAATAAAGAGTGTTTTATTTTTATCTGCATGACGTATCTCTAACATTTGAAAATAGTGTGAGGAGCATGGAATTTCCCTCACACTCCCAGCTATATTAAGAGACACCAAAAACATCAGGCCGCCGATATCCCTTCCCGCCGCAGAACACTGGGCTTTAACAAAAAATTAGGAATATCCATCCAGCCAAAATGAATTATCCCTAGCCCATGTTTCCTGCATGGCCACTATGTCGTGTTCTTTCAGCTTACTTAGCCAGATTGGATCATTTTGTTTGGAACGTAAGCCCGCAATGTTCCAGGACAGAATCTTAGCTTTTATATTGCATCCCTCTGTTATCACCTCGCCTGCATTAGAAACCTCATTGCAGGGGGTGGAGATGTTAACAAGGTTACAGGGGGTAGGGATGTTAATGGAATCATCCTGGGCATTAGCTAGCTGAATTGTTGACTTGGGCTCTAGTCAGTCCGTACCATCCTGATTGGCGAGTGCTGCAAATCTATTTGAGAGAGGCGGGTTTTCTGGGTGTGTATGCATGTTCAGCTGTGGTGAGAACTACGTTAGTCAGATTAATAATGCTGTTGTCTAATTGCGTTTGTTCTTTCTCCAGAACGTTTTCTTTTTTGAGGCGGTTTTTGAGCCTTTTGCGCTGTTCTCATCTGCGTTTATTCCTTTGTTTTTGTCTGGCCTCCTTTGTTCTCTCGGACGCAACGTTTTGAGTCTCTCCTCGACTAAAAAATCAAGCTCCTCACTCATATTTAGGATTGGTCTTTTGTGAGAGACGGTTTCAGCTGATGCACTTGAAATACTTGAACCACTCGTCACAGACAATGTATCCACATTAGAAGAATCATCATTGGGGCTTGCTGCTGCTTCTGAGCCACAAACTTAGGGACTGATTTAGCATTTGGCTCATTTGCACTCGGTCACAAATACGGCCAATATTGAATGTACCTCTTTACAAGTGAATTATATTTTAACACACTTGTAATAAGACGGACAGGATATCTGCCACATTTGTGATGCAGTATGCTTCTGCCAAACTCTAAATCAGGACAACTGAATTTAAGGAGGCCGCAGAAAGGGAAACCCTTTTTTTAACCAAATATAGTAACGCCCGGCGATATGGAGAGGGGAATATGCCAGCGTGGACTTTGGCCAGGTTATTGAAACCCCACACCGGACGCGCCTATATATCTGACATTCACGCCCAGGAAGGACAGATTATCATGAGCACAATGGAAATAAGAGATGAATTTTTATCATACTACATACATAAACCTGTACACTTCCCGGAAAGACGATGATGGCTCTGCACAAGCAACCGACCTGGCAGAGATTGTGGTGGTCTGACTAGAAATACTTATGCAGGAGTTCCTAGGGTAACCCTTTTCTAAAGAGGAAATCTCCAGCATGATAGACGCGTTCAATGGATCCACGGCCCCTGGACTAGATGGATTTTCTGGAGATTTTTATAAGGCTTATAAAGACCTATTAGTACTGCATTTGCTCGTAGTTTACAATGAAGCCTTGGAACAAAACGAACTGCCCCCATGCTACGGGAAGCAGTAATTATACTACTTCCCAATCCGGGTAAAGATCTGTCATCATGTGGAGCATATCAGCCCCTCTCGCTCCTGAACTTGATGATGCATTGCGTCTAGCCCTGTTATTAGACCTGATCATTTCCCCAGCTCAATCTGGTTTAATTCCCCATAGATCGACCGCCCTAAATCAGAGGACGCTAATTGCTGTCCTGCTTAGAATTTTACTGGAGGTGCCTGCTGCTGCGATATTACTTGATTCCAAAAAGGCCTTTGATTCTCTGGAATGGCCTTTTTTCCTGGCAGTGATATGAAAAATGGGCATGCCAAAGGGTTTTATAGCTCTCACTGCGCTCCCATACCAGAACCCCACTTCTAAGCTCCGCTTGCCCGGTACATTGTCACGGTCTTGCTGCCTTTCTCGGGGCACCAGACTGGGGTACCCGCTTTCCCTGTTACTTTTTATTATCGCAATGGACCCTCTGGTTAGACACTTTCAAGAACGTCATCTACATAGTGGACTACAGTTCAAGACTGGCCTTTTGCTTGTATCTCTCTATACGGATGATATTATACTTTATGTACGCACCCCGGAGGAGAACCTTGAACCACTCATCAGGGAAATCATTTGTTTTGGGTTGAATTCTGGCTTGGGAATCAATTGGGAGAAATCCATTTTTTTCCGATCACTCCCATCACCAAGAGATGGGACTTTGGGATCCCTCTTGACTGGTGCTTAGACTCAATGCAGTGTCTAGGGATACATATCCTTACAGATACAGACCAGATAATTAGACTGAACTATGGTCCTGCGATGCATACTCTGGAAGAGCAAGTCGAAAGATGGCTTTGCCTCCCTCTCTTACAGACAGGGTGAGTCGTCTTGATCAAAATGATTGTCCTCCCTCAGTTTTTATACTTGTTCAATAATATTCTGATTCCGCTTCCCAACAGCTTTTTTTTAAAACGTAGGTCCCATTTGATTCGCTTAACTTGAGGTGGCAGGAATCCCAGGGCCAGCTGGGACACTATGACATTGCCTTATGCCAGGGGAGGTTTTGGGATTTAGAACTTTCACATATATTACCTGGTATCGCAGTGCAGATTTGCACTCTCCTGGTACCATCCGGATGCTAGATTGCCCTACTCAAGACCTGAAGCTGATCTGGTGTTGCCTGTGAAACTTCACACAGTATTACCTTAGGGCCTTCCAAGAGGCCCTATACACATTCAAACAGTTTCCACTACCAGCTGGGCATGGCAGAAATCTGTCAGAATCACAAATGCAAATACACCATATTCCTCTGAAATTCTGGTTTTGAATAATGCATGGATCCCCATCATGACTGAAAAAATAGTGCAGCGGACTCTAACCAAATTTACAATCAGCAAGATCGGCGACCTATTGCCAGACGGCCATGTCTTTTATGGAGACGAGGAGGATAGATTTAGTGAAGGTACATGTATGGACAAATGCATCCTTCGACCGGGCTAAGCATGCTTAGGGCTACATTTACAGAATTTCCCTTGGCACCAGCCGACTTTGGGCCGTTAACCACTGTAATTTCTTCCCACGGGCAGTGCCCGACTGGTTTCAAAAATGTATAGTTCATGCATGACATTAGTTCCTGGAAAGGATATCAAGATCACAGAGGCTTTGGAAAGGCATTTGGGGCATCCTATTCCAGACACACACTAGGACTTTAGATGTGCACAAATTAAAGAAGTTTCCTTAAACAGAAGACACCGGTTATTACACTTTAAGTACTTATGGAGGGTCTACACTCATATACGCACCATCGACGCTAGCAGGCCACCCGTATGTTTAAAGTGTGGCGCACCACATGCAGACTTTGCACACTAAGTATGGAACTGCGCAAAGATTGGAGCATATTGGCATTCGATTTGCGCTTAAATAGCTAAGATGTTTGTTGGGGATGTGGTGGCTCTCTCACCGGAGTCTGCATTATTGGGCTGTGTACTAAGCTTCCCTAAGCCCGTTCGTACATTTACTGCAATGGCCTCCCTGCTTGTCAAGTGGGAGATTGCTCTTAAGTAGGGCTGCAAGGCCCCTCCCATGACCAATGCCTGGCTCCAGGATTTAGCCTACTGTAACAAGAATAGTGATCTGTACGCGGACACCATACCTGCAGCGTTGCATCCAAAGAATATTTGGGGCCCCTTCAAAGCCTATTTAGTTGACATGAACACCACCCCCAATTCACAAGCGATTGGATGGGCTGATCCCCACTTGAATGGGGTGACAAACTACAGGGTGGGCACACGCCTATCAGATGCACCCATTGTTATGTATATTTCACCTTGGGGGTGGGGGACTCAACCTTCTCAGATTACAGACCATTATTTTGGGGTTGGAAAGCATTGTCTGGGTGTTCGGGTTACATAGATAGGCAGTTACCGATGCAAAGGGTGGGGGAGACAATCTCAGCAAATGTATTCAATGTTTATTGTATAATTCAATGTGGAATTACCTACTGCAGTGTGGCAGTGTACTACATATGTGAATGCTGTGACTTTTTGTATTATGGAAATGGAAAATAAAGTTTTTTAAAAAACTCTCAATCAGGACCTAATTATTTGCAAAACTCGTGCTGGTCATTGCTACAAACTTAGGATTTGATTTCCACAAAAAAAGCCCCAAGGCAAAGTTTTTTTTTTACTGGGAGCAGAGTCTCTAGTCTGATAACTCAGATGGTTTACGACTGGTAAAAAACATGTTCTAATCTACTAAACCTAATTAGTGATTCAAAACATTTTCCGAATAGCTAAATAGGTTTACAAATGTGGAACGGGCATGTTTGAGGCATCCCTACCAAACTGGAAATTGGTAACCTATATGTCAATGGTTTGAGACCGTGATTTCAGTTACCTGCTCCCGAGCTGGGGTGATAACTGATTCGCAAAGTGGAAGGTTTCCCTTTAGAACATCCTTCTGTTAAGGATTCGTGGTAGCAGCTTCTGGGGGAATAAGTGAGAGTCCAGGCGACAACTTCCTGCTTTCACTGATTTTTTTTTTTTTAAAGAAGCCAGTTTCCTTTAAGAAACTTGGACTAATATAAAATATGCATTCTTAAATAGTATAACAGTGACGGTGCTCTGCCATACCTTGCAGGGCATCATCTCTGTGTAGGTACCAATTCGAAGGGAGTCACAATATGTGACTTCCTTTATTAATATTGATTGGTAAGATTATTCTGCGACCTCCTCCAACTCCTTAGTTTGCAAACTGACCTATTAGTACATAGGTTGGTTCTTAAATAAATTACTGGGTGCAAAATGCAAGTGCCAATTTGTGAACACTTTTTGTGACCAGTACAGTTGTCCATTTGGACATTAGTATTTGCAAAAAATGCTCTCACCTTGACCCAAACCTACTAATGAAGAAATGTTTTGTCACTCAGGATCTGTGGAATTATGTTTGAAAATTATTTTCCTGTGAATTTACAAGCCCATTGCGCCGCTGGTGTGCCACATTTTTTGACGCACCGACAGAGCTAATTGTCTTCCCATATTTACAAGGCCACTTACAGTCACGCTGCGTGACTTTTCATGGCCTTGCAAATATGTTTCCCTTTTCCGCACAACTCTGCGTGAAAGGGGCGTTCCATGGGTGTTGCTGTGGCTGTCCCCAAGCAATCTTCATGGAACCTGACGCATTCCCAGATTTACAACGTTTTGTGAACCTGGGAATTCATCAGAATCCTCCGCCTCCGCAGGGCAGGCAGAAGGAGGCGGAACAGGGAAAAATACTTGATTTTCTCCTTCTTTTTCCTCTTTTTGTGCATGCTGCACTCTGCAGCATGCAAGGAAAGAAGAAATGCCTTTAATTATCATCCCCTCAGCGCAGGCACCCTTGAAAAATGACGCACAGATGTCTGCTCTGGTGCACGGCTGCTGCTTGTGTGCGGGCGCAGGGAAGAAGGTCTTGAATGGACCTTATCTTGTAGAGAGGGCCTCCAAGCAGCGCAGCAGGAAGGCTCGCTGCGCTACCGTGCTTCAAAATATTGTAAATGAGGCCCTTAATGTACATGTAAACGGGCTCAATACGAATCAGGAGCAAACGTTATAGAAAGCGCATTAAAATAGACCTTTCCAGAAACTGAATAAAATATTTTATTGTGTGGTAAAGATTCCTATGTAATAGTTTACTGTGTAATTCACCCCTGTGGCAGGCCATAAAATGATTTTCAATAAGAGCATCCTGCTTGCGAGTTGATGTGCTGACACTGTGCACAAAGCTCTGTTAAAATGAAACAATTAACACTTACGATTTGTCAGATTTGCATTTTGCGAAATTATGAGAAAGACACATGAATCTCGCATTTTACAGCCTGTTGTGTTTACCAGGAATGTCCCTCTCCAGCAATTATACACACGTAGCTGTCAAGTGGTTGACAAGTCTCCTTGTATTCTGCACACAATGATCTCTAATTATCTGCTAAGTACTATTACCACCACCATCAGATCATGAGCTGGGCCTAATAATGCTTCACACATCAGCAGCAGCGAAAAGACATGCACTTCTATGGGAAGGCTGAGATAAGCAGTGACATAATTTCCAGTGCACATGTAAGGATCTATTTATTTCTTTTTCACCTGCAATATATTGTGTAACTAATGTTAAACTGTGTAAAACTATTGTATGCCAGCTTTTCTGCAAATAATTTGGCATTTTTACATGCACACAAATGATTACAATGTAAACAGAGCTAAACTTCTGCAAAACAAGATTCCCCTTTTTCAGTAAAGCAGGATCAGTGAATGCATTCTATTTATTTGTAATTATATGGCATCTTGTATGGATACGATGCAGAATAGCATTGGGGTACTTAACAAAAGGTATCTGTATTTCACAAATTTGGCAGGACAATTACATTTTTTTTAAAAAGCTACAAGGAGGGAGATACTTTCATCTGTGTTAAAGCAAATGCATGCCCAAAACATGAACATATGGGTCCAGGTTTACAAACATTTTGCGTCGTGTTTGCAACACAGAAATGACGCAAACCATCACACAATATTTCTGATGGAATTTACTTTCTAGCAAAAAAGTATTTTTGCCCTGGACAGTTGCCTAAAAGTAACACAAAGCAGTGTGAAGTGACACTTTAAGCATTACTTAGCACCAAGGGGTCGTGACATGGGTGGTACATAGGTGTTCCCATGCAACCACCCATGCTTTCTGATGCAAAGTCCTCTCTACTGAAAATTTGAAACAGGGTTTTCCATCACCTGCAACATACTAAATCATAATTCAGGCATTCCTGCGGGGTCCTTCATTACCTAAAGTTCTTACTCCAAATGAAACGCAAATAAGTCATATTGGTGATAAAGGAGAAGATTTACTAGAGACAAACACCATGGAGAGCACCACGTCTATTCTAAATTAGGCACAGGGTAAGTTTTCAACTTCTAATTTGTTAATATTAATCCTGAAACAGCTGACTCACAGTCGTTGTCGGTAAGAGAGTTACTTTGCCACTCTATTTCGAGCCATGGGAGGAGCCCATATTCAAGGAACAATGAACCTCCGAATGCAGGAAATATTTCTTTTTAAATTCGCCCATGTACTGAATAGATGAAATATGTTGTTCCTCGTTAAAAGCAAAGGTTCTCTATTCCAACTACCAATGCTATAATATATCAGTATGATATTCTCAAGCATCGTGAAAACCTTGTGCTTTTTCATAGATCGCACAGCCCTCTTCAAGATAGTTGAAACAGCATTTTTTCAAAAACATGCGCTCCTTGTTGGTTCGGTTGATTTGGGGAGGGAAACAGGCACACGTGTGCTGGGCCACCCTGACACTAGACTACAGTAAGGGGGGTTAAGTGTGCCCGACATACATTTATATTATCTCTGTGCGCAAGCACAATATGCTTATTATTGGCAAAGCCACCATGAATTTATACCACCGCAACCGGTTACACTAAATTGAATGCTGTCGCACACACATAGAGGCACTCCCAAACAAGAAATTAACACCATTGACACTACACTTGCGGCCTGGCAAGGCATAGGCCGACTGGCTGCGAAACTACCACTGTACGGTCCCGTCACTCCCCCTAGCACATCATGCAGCGCTATCAGTATCACAAGAAGCAGGCGCAATGCGTAAACTGACATTGGCATGTATAGTTAGTATGGAGAACCTGTTCCCTAATGGCAGTTTCATTGAAGAAGATGAGATGGTGTATGTTCAAATGAGATCACTGCTCTTTCTATTTATATTTGACAGGCTCCAAAAGGCAATACAAAAACATTACCACACCTTCCCGGACGAACCACAGACATTTCAAACTCTCCAGCTACTTTTGGTTAACCCCACTGTAATGTCTGTAAGCGGTCTAGCACACGCGCCCCTACATCCGCAGGCCAGGCGTGGCCTGCAGCGTGCAATAAAAGAAGGACGTGCGCTCGGGCAGGTCACTTCCGACCAAGACACTGGTGTCGGTGTATTTCCTTGCCGCTGCGCTGTACCCCAAAACCCAAACCCTGCCCTAAAACCTAAAAACACCCCTGTACCCCAAAACCCAAACCCTGCCCTAAAACCTAAAAACACCCCTGTACCCCAAAACCCAAACCCTGCCCTAAAACCTAAAAACACCCCTGTACCCCAAAACCCAAACACTGCCCTAAAACCTAAAAACACCCCTGTACCCCAAAACCCAAACACTGCCCTAAAACCTAAAAACACCCCTGTACCCCAAAACCCAAACACTGCCCTAAAACCTAAAAACACCCCTGTACCCCAAAACCCAAACACTGCCCTAAAACCAAAAAAAACCCAAACACCCCAAAACATATACATCAGTACCCCAAAACATATACTCCTATACTCATACTTATTTTAAAAAATACTTAAATTAATATATTTAATTTATAATGTTTAAAAACGAAATAAATATTTTTTTATAATTAATAATAATTAAATCAATTATGAAATATTAAATAAAATAAAAAAAAAATTAAATACTTACCAATACTTACGATGTAATGGTATGCGTTGTAATAGCATCTGCTATGTAATGCCATGCGTTGTAATGGCATGCATTGTAATGGTATTTGCGATGTAATAGCTGCGTTGTAACAGCATTACGTTGTAAATGATGCGTTGTAGCAGTAACACACCTTGTAAGGGATATCCAAGATGCTTGGGTGCCAATCCGGTGTGTTTCTGGAAATGAGTAATCATCACCTCCTAAGCTACCAAACTTGTTTTGGAACCAGCTGACCCTCCCAATGAGATGTAGCCAGGGAAACTACCAGGTGTCCTAGGATCAAAATATTTCCCCATCCTATCATTCTCCTTACACTACACTGTAAAGCGGAAGGCCTCAACTCTGCTCCATTGAAGTTGAAGAAGTTCCTGACCCTCCACAGCTGCCTTTCCTGAACTGATCAGGATCATATGCCCCAATCCCAACCCATCCTGTAACCAAGCCTAGGCCATTGTCCTACTCTGGAAGCAGTTTTCACACATCATCAAGGTCAAACACTGGTAGTGGCTGATACTGGCAGGCTAATGAAAATTAGCGCCCAGGAACTTCAGGCAGGCAAAAGGTAACATTCTAAGCTACTTTTCTAAAAACATTATTCAATCAATCACTCAATCAATCAATACATTTATAAAGCTGGCTACTCAACCGCCAGGGCCTATAGGCGCTGAAGGGAGGGGGGGTCGCTACTGCTCGAATAGCCAGGTCTTGAGGTGTTTCCTAAAGGTGAGATAGTCCTGGGTCAGTCGTAGGTGTGCGGGGAGGGAGTTCCATGTCTTGGCGGCCAGGTAGAAGAATGATCTTCCTCCCGTGGTGGTTCTGCGAATCCGTGGGACGGTGGCGAGGGCGAGGCTGGCAGAGCCGATCTAGCGGGTAAGAGTGTAGAATGAGAGGTGGTTGTTGAGGTATTCCGGGCCCATGTCGTGGAGTGCTTTGTGTGCGTGGGTGAGGAGCCTGAACGTGATCCTCTTGCTGACGGGGCGCCAGTGCAGGTTTCCCAGGTGGGCAGATATGTGGCTGTGGCAAGGGATGTCGAGGATGAGTCGTGCGGAGGCGTTCTGTATGCGCTGAAGACGTTTCTGAAGTTTGGCTGTGGTTCTTGCGTAAAGGGTGTTCCCGTAGTCCAGTCGGCTGGTGACGAGTGCCTGGGTGACCGTCTTTCTGGTTTCGGTGGGGATCCACCGGAAGATCTTCCGGAGCAGGCGTAGGGTGTTGAAGCATGAGGATGAGATGGCGTTGACTTGTTTGGTCATCGTGAGGGAGGAGTCCAAGATGAATCCCAGGTTGTGTGCGTGGCCCGTGGGTGTCGGTGCGGTGCCCAGCGCTGTGGGCCACCAGGAATTGTCCCAGGCGGATGGGGTTTGTCCGAGGATGAGGACCTCTGTCTTGTCTGAGTTCAGTTTCAGCCGTTTGAGCTTCATCCATTCTGAGACGTCTTTTATTCCTTCTTTTAAAAGTACAAAATCACTCAAAACGAATAGTCTTTATGTAGGTTTATTCGTGAGAGAAATCTCAGGTATGCATCAGGATCCAAGAGTAATCATAAAGTGTCAGTAAAACATTCTGACAAGAATCACCAATGTATTAACATTCTAAAACATTAAAGGGACATAGCAAGTACAATGTAACACATCTTCCCTTCTAGAAAATAAAAAAAATAATAATAAAAAAAAAATAAGTTACAACGAATAAATATGTTACATCATATAATCATTGAGCTTAACAGGCTTAACAATAATCCTTCCAGATAATCTCCTTGAACATGGAGAAGATGTTTCAGTTGATACGGTTGATGAGGTAGGAACTTTAGGTGATACCACATTGGAATTGGATTTGGTTGTAGGAGAACCTACTGGAAAGGGTTTAGATGTGGAAACATCACAGTTCCTGTTTAACCATAACTTACGTTCTAATTCATTGCATAAAACAACGTTACCCATATTCCACTTGCGACCATCATCCAACAGAACACAATTTCCCATAACTCCCAACACCCTTTTTGGAAGAGACCATCTAGAAGAACCATCCTTAGACAAACCAAAACGGGATGATCTTACAATATCACCAATAACAAAAGATCTCTCCACCTTCTTAATTCTACTGTTGTGTCTATCCACATATTTCTGTTGATACGCATGCATTCTCTCACCCAGACTCTTTTTAAGAACAGGACTAGAGGCCTTAAGCATCCAGGCAGGGGTTACTTTATTGCCAGCAGAACGCCCTTTAAGAAGATGGAAAGGTGATATCAAAGTTGCAGAATGTGGAGTATTGCGGTAGCTCCAAATCATATCTTTGACGGCAAGTTTGCAATCAGTACCCTCAAATGCAGCTAACTGTAAACACTCCTTCAACACTCGGTTGAATCTCTCAACCATGCCGTTTTCTCTAGGGCAATAAACAGCAGTAGTTGAGTGTCTCACACCACACAAACGTAAATACGCTTGAAATTCATTTGCAACAAACTGTGGACCATTGTCAGTGGTGATGGTTTCAGGAAAACCTTCTTTATGAAACAATTTGTCACAAAAATTGATAATATTGGCAGCTTTGATCTCCTTCACAAATGCCACTTCAGGCCACTTGCTGTAATAATCCATTAAAACAATAGCGAATTTTCCAACAATATTCCCAAAACTAAACGGACCACAAATGTCCATGGCTAACCTCTGCCATGGTTTATCAGGAAACACAACAGAACTAATATGAGATTCTTGAGAAATATGGGATTTATCACTAGATGTGCATGCAGGACAATTTCTGACACGTCTTTCCACATCTTTATCCATACCAGGCCACCAAAAATTACATCGGCACCTCCTTTTCATTCCGGACATTCCCGAATGACCAACATGGACAAGATCAAGCAATCTATCACGTAAGCTAGATGGTACAACAAGTTTATATGCCCTTCTGACTATACCTGTTTCTATACAATAGGAAAGTTCTGGCCACACAGTTTTATACTCAGATAGCTCGCAATCACTCCACGAAAAATTCTTGCACGGTGAGGTTAACCGTACAATTACTTCTTTCAAAATAAGGTCATCTTCCACAGCCTTTTTCCACTCCATCTCATCAATGACCCCACTACATACCTCTAGAACAGAAGCTACTGACCATTCCTCATCTTGGTCAGATGCGGAATCTTCACTACAAATAGGGAGGCGGGATAGACAATCCGCATTAACATTTTTAATGCCTGGTACATACTTCATAGAAAAATCATACTCTTGTAGTTTATAGATCCACTTCGCAATTCTGGGAGTAGCCTTCCCGGCACCCTTGGTTGAAAATATGTCAACAAGAGGTTTGTGGTCGGTTCTTAACTCAAAATTAGTGCCCCATACATAGTTTCTAAAGTAATTTACACCCCAGAAACAAGCAAGAGCTTCTTTCTCAATAACCAAGTACGATGGTTCAGCGCCCTTCAAGGTACGGGAAGCAAAAGCTACCACCCATTCCAACTTGTCCTTACCTTGCATCAAAACTGCACCCAAACCATATGCACTAGCATCGACAACAATAATGGATTTCTTGTTGGGATCAAAAGGTTTGAGTGCGACAGCATCTATTATTTCCTTTTTTACATCTTGAAAAGCCGATTGGCATTCAGAACTCCACACAAATTTAACACCTTTTTTCATCAAAGATCTTAAACAAAACACCTTGGACGCAAAATTTTGTACAAATTTTGAATAATACTCCGCGAGCCCTAAAAATGAGCGAAGTTGGTCTTTGTCTGACGGAGATGGAGCATTCCTGATAGCATCTAATAGATTTTTCTTTGGTTTAACACCTTGTGCAGATAAAGTATGTCCTAAATACTCAATTTCATTAGTGGCAAATTTACATTTTTCAGCAGCCACCGTTAAACCTGCACCCTGAAGTTTCATTAATACATCATTCAAAATTTCATTATGCATATTTTTGTCTTCCCCCCACACCAATACATCATCTTGAAAGACTAACATGTTTGGTATACCTTGAAGAACTCTAGTCATGACTCTCTGGAAAACAGCAGATGCAGAAGACAAACCAAAAGGCATTCTTAAAAATTGAAAAGCTCCCTCTGGAGTAATGAAGGACGTTAGATGACGAGACTCAGGATGTAATTTTATCTGATGATAAGCATTTGACAAATCAATAGATGAAAAATACTTAGCATCTCTGACAGAAGCAACCATCTCATTAATATTTGGTAATGGGTAGCGATCTACCCAAATATTCTTGTTTAAATCTCTTAAATCCACACACATGCGCAATTTTCCATTGGGTTTTCGTGCCAAAACTACTGGACTAAGCCAATCTGATGCCTCTATGGGTTCAATGATGTTTTGTTGACATAAACGGTCTAGTTCCACTTTAAGCTGGGATCTTAGCACCAAGGGAACATTGCGTACTTTGTGGACAATGGGAGTGCAGTCTGGTTTAAGAATAATACGATGTTCAAACTTCTTAAGACATCCTAATTTTGTACTGAATAAACTAGGACATTTTTTGTGCCACTCTAACCCAGCATCATCCTGAGTTAGTAGGACTGTATCAGACTCTCTTTTGTGCCAATTTGGTGATAATACAATTTTATCTGGATGGTTGGGATCTAGAGTCATACCAAGATTCCATATTTCTTTCCATCCTAATAACGCTCTTCCTTTTTCTACAACATAAATAGTACCTGAAGTATTCCTGTCTTTGAAAGTAATTTCAGATACAAAACATCCAATAACAGGTAATTTGATATTCAGATAGCCTACAGGTGTTCTTTGTGAACAATTGAGAGTATGTTTTCCACAAGCTTCCCACACATTTTTATCAATTATGGTATATAGTGAACAGGAATCAGCCCAAAGCATTAACGTGTGACCATTGATTATGACATCACATTTGGGAGGTTGAATTTCATCATCAACATGGTTGACCTCATTCCAAATAGACATAACCTCTATGTCAGTATCACTATCAGAGTGACTAAACTGATCAATATAATTGACAGAATTTTTCCAAGCACCAGGATTGTCAGATCTACACATTTTTGCAAAATGACCAGTTTTGTTGCATTTAAAACATGTAACATTAGATGCAGGACACCAAGAATTTTCTGAAGTATGTTTTGCATTTCCACACCTGAAACATAACTGTTTGTTGAAATTAGGAGGTTTGCTAGAAAATGTTTTATTGTATGGCATAGGTTTATTGTATGAAATAGTGTTCTTATTAGTATTGGAAAATGTTTGGGGTTTAATTCTAAAATCACTTTTTATGTTTTGTTTATAGTCAAAAGATTTTGATCTGTTATTAACTACAGCACACACATCATTGGACTCTTTGTTGTCGCCAAACTTAGAATCTTTGCTATGTGTAGAGTTTAACTCTTTAACATATCTAGAATTGTTTTCTACCCTTCTAGCAATTGAAATGGTTTTGTGGAGAGAAGGATCTTTTAAATCTAACAATTTTTCTTGGATTTTAGTATTGTTGGTTCTATTAATAAATTGATCTCGTATAATTTCTTCATGCAAATCTTTAAATTTGCAAGTGACTGCTAACCTTCTTAAAGCAGTAACATATTGTTCTACATTTTCACCAGGTAACTGTGCCCTTGAAAAGAACTTATGTCTTTCTACTACTATACTTGTTTTTTTTCCAAAATTCTCTTCTAAGGCCTTCAAAGATTCAAGGTATTCATCTGAGGAAAATGTCTCAATTTTTGAAGAATCAAACACAACCTCTTCATCACTGAGGTCCTCATCAACAACATCACATAGCTTAGGGGTAATTTTATTGGACAGTAAGGGTAATGTTTTTAATACTTTCCTGCCTTCTACACCAAGGCTATGTTTAAGTAAAGCTAATTTGCGTGAAGCTAAATATACCTCACCCCCAATGGCTTCTAAGTATGTTTCAAACGATTCACGCCAATCCTCCCAGTTCATAGGAGGAATACCAGGGTCCTGTAGGAATTTAGGAGGAGCTAAAATGGTGTTAGTTTCCATAATATTAATTATTAGTCAAAATATATATTTTTGAGAAGAAAGAGAAAAGAGAAAAAAAAAAAAAAATTAACAAAATAAAAGTAGTCACCGTAGTCTTGTTCTTGTAAATGCGTGTTGATTGTAGGTAAAATGCAGTTAAGATCGAGTTTTTAATGAATCTGTGGTATGTAAACAGTTAATTCAGGAAAATAACGAAGAGTTGCTAAGCAACGCGCCCCAGAATGCATTGCAGTTCCCAGAATGCATTGCGCGTCATTCGTGTGTTGCTTGGAGTTTGCCGTTGAAGCCAGGAAGACACAGCGCATGCACGAGGTAATGTGTTTAAAAGTATACACAGCTCGTGCAAGGTTTTGTAAAATGCCAAAGATTGCCGCTTTTGCGCGTTCCGCTTTTGCGCGTTTAAAGTTGCCGCTTTAGTGCGTTTAAAATTGCGGTTTTAGGACACACACGCTTCACGCTTCTTCCAAACGTCACTCTCGCCTTGTCATACCTTCGTTATTGACACGGATACCTTCGTTATTGACACGGAGAAGATTAACGTTTCCTTGAGATCAGACCGTTGCATGTAAGCGTCTTTTACAGCGTTTCATTCAGCGTTCACGTTTTGATTGAAGCGTTGAAGAAGCGTCTTGCAGATAAATCCTTCAGGATGTATATTTGAGAATAAATTAAATTGCACACAGGTTGAAGAATGAATGATGTCCGTTTTTGTGAAAAATCAAGAAAAATGAACAAAAATGGTGAAAATAGAGATGGTTCGTTTCTCCCTTCGTCGCCACTTTTAAAAGTACAAAATCACTCAAAACGGATAGTCTTTATGTAGGTTTATTCGTGAGAGAAATCTCAGGTATGCATCAGGATCCAAGAGTAATCATAAAGTGTCAGTAAAACATTCTGACAAGAATCACCAATGTATTAACATTCTAAAACATTAAAGGGACATAGCAAGTACAATGTAACACCTTCCTAGGGGTTGGTTTTGGCGGTGGCTGGATCTTTGGTGGGGGAGTGTATCAGCTGGGTGTGGTCAGCGCAGGAGATGATGTTGAGGTTGTGTTTGCGTGCGATGGAGGCAAGGGGGCTCATGTAGATATTGAAGAGGGTTGGGCTGAGCGAGGAGCCTTGGGGTACGCTGCAGATGATCTTGGTGGCCGCGGAGCAGAACGGCGGGAGGCAGACTCTCTGGGTTCTGTTGGAGAGGAACAAGGTGATCCAGTCCAGGGCTTTTCCTTGGATCCCAGTGTTGTAGAGGTGGGTTATTAGGGTGCGGTGGCAGACGGTATCAAAGGCGGCTGAGAGGTCTAGGAGGATGAGGGCAGTTGTCTCCCCGTTGTCCATCAGGGTCCTGATGTCGTCGGTAGCTGCGATGACGGCGGTCTCGGTGCTGTGGTTGGTTCGAAATCTGAACTGGGATGGGTTGAGCGAGTTGTTTGCCTCGAGGAATGCAGTCAGCTGTTTATTAACGGTCTTCTCGATGACTTTTCCCGGAAAGGGAAGAAGAGAGATGGGGCGGAAGTTCTTGAGGTCTTTAGGGTCTGCTGTGGGTTTTTTCAGAAGGGCGTTGATCTCTGTGTGCTTCCAGCTCTCTGGGAAGGTGGCTGCCACAAAAGAGTTGTTTATGACATTCCGAAGGTGGGGTGCGATGATGGTGTCGGCTTTGTTGTAGATGTGATGGGGGCATGGGTCAGAGGGAGAGCCAGAGTGGATGGTGTTCATGGCGTGGGTGGTGTCTTCTGTGCTGATGGGGGTCCAGGCGCTGAGGGTGGTGGTGGAGGTCATTGGTTTGGTGACTGGAGGTGGAGTCTGGGTGTCAAAGCTGTCGTGTATATCTGCGATCTTACGGTAGAAGAACGTGGCGAGGGAGTTGCAGAGGTCTTGCGACGGTGTGATGTTGTTGTTGCTGGCGCTGGGGTTGGAGAGCTCTTTTACGATGTTGAAGATTTCCTTGCTGTTGTGGGTGTTGTTGTCCAGTTGCTCTTTGAACGATGTCCTTTTGGTGGTGCGGATCAGCTGGTGGTGTTCACGAGTGGTGTTCTTGAGGGCTGTCATGTTTTCTGTCGTCCGTTCGTGGCGGCAGGTTTTTTCAAGAGTACGGCAGGATTTCTTTGAGTCTTTCAGGGCGTTGGTGAACCATGTGGTTTTCCTGTTGCTGGTCTTGCCTGGGGGGTTCTTCAGTGGAGCAAGGTTGTCGGCGCAGTTAGTGATCCACTTTGCTAGATTGTGGGCTGCGTCCTTGGTGTCAGAGGTGTCGGCTGGTGGGTTCTGGCTCAGTGATGTGGTTAGCTGGTCTGTGGTGACTTTGCTCCAGCATCTGCGGGGGATCTGTGGCGTGCGGTGGTGAGATGTAGTCTTTGTGAAGGTGAAGTGGATGCAGCTGTGGTTGGTCCAGTTCAGTCCTGTGGAGTGGCTAAAAGAGACGTGGTTGCTGGCAGAGAAGATGGGGTCCAGAGTGTGGCCGGCGTATTGGGTGGGGGTGTTCACCAGTTGCTTGAGTCCGAGGTTGGCGAGGTTGGCGAGTAGGGTGGTGGTGTTGTTGTCATTGTTGTTCTCCAGGTGGAAGTTCTGGTCCCCTAGGAGGATGTATTCTGGTGAGGTTAGTGCATGCGGGCTGACGAAGTCGGCGATGGTTTCGATGAATTGTGTGCACGGGCCCGGGGGTCTGTAGATGAGGGTTCCTCTGAGTTTGGTTTTGGGGTCGGTGTGGATCTTGAAGTGTAGGTGTTCGGCGGCGGAGAGTGTGTCTTCGGCGTTGGTTGTGACACTGATGGTGTTGCTGTAGATGATGGGGATTCCTCCTCCGGTTTGGTTAACGCAGTCCTTCAGGGTGATCTTGTAGCCGTCCGGGATGGCTATGGTGATGTCGGGGGCCGAGGAGGCGTTTATCCTGGTTTCCGTGAGGAAGGCAACGTCCGGTGCTGTTGTGTCGAGGAGGTCCCATGCATGTGGACAGAGCGGGTGTTGAGGAGGATGCACTTGAGGTGGTTGTTGTTGATGTTTGGTCCGGCGGGCGGTGTGCATGTTCGGAGGCAGGTGAATTTGCAGGCTAGGCAGGTGAAGGGTCCATAGGTGCGCTTCGGGATGGCTTGATAGCAGGCGGGTGGTAGTCCGGTGTTGAGTGCGTTGAAAGCGGCGGTGTTGTATCTCAGTCGGGGTTCCTGGCATCGGCTGGGACCAGGGGTTCTGGTGCTAGGCATGGTCCAGGCACGGATGGGCGCAGACGGGCGCAGACGGGATTGCCTTTGGTGCACCTTTGGCGCGCCTTCGGCACGCCAGCGCCGCGGCCGTTGCGCAGCCCCCATATGAGGGGCAGAGGGAGGGGAGCAGAGCGGCCAATGAGATACAAGGGGGCGGGTTGCAGGGACACAGCGGCGGGAAAACGGCGGGGGGGCACGGAGGCGAGGGAACAAAAAAAAAAGAAAGGGGGCACAAGGGTAAAAAACGGACACAGGTGTACAGAAGGCAAAATGGACACAGATGCAAAACAATAACAGAATAGTACTCAGCAGTGAAGCAGGCGGGCTAACACGGGCGGCAGTGCCAGCGGATCACAGGTCACACAGGGGGCCGCGTGGCAGTGAGGGGAGCAACCTTCCTGGTCACAGGGTTAAAGGTCACTTTCTCTTCGGCTGCGCGGCCTCCATATGAGGGGCAGAGGTTGGGTCGAGCAGCTGGGAGGTGGGAGCGTGTCGGCCAATGGGAGACAAGGGGGTGGGACGCAGGGACGCAGCGGCAGGAAAACAGCGGGGGACACGGAAGGCAAGGGAACAAAAATGAAAGATGGCACAAGGGTTAAAAACGGACATAGGTGTACAGAAGGCAAAATGGACACAGATGCAAAACAATAACAGAATAGTACTCAGCAGTGATGCAGGTGGGCTAACACAGGCGGCAAAGGAAGCGGATCACAGGTCACACAGGGGGCTACATGGCGGTGAGGGGAGCGACCTGCCTGGTGACAGGGTCAAAGGTCGCTTCCTTAAAAATCTAGTGAACACAGCTTTTGGAGGATTGTCACTGTATGGATATAAAAGCTTTTCAAATCTACATGCCCCATATATGAATGCTGAACACCCTACCTTGTGGGCTACAAGTCCTACAAGGAGTGTCCTCATAATATTTAAAGGAGAGTTTTTTTCCACGTGCCAAAACATTTATTTGGACAGGTGAGACTGCAGGTCTAAATTGCAGAAGTCAGGATATATCAGTAAGCCCAAAGGAATGTTCCTTGTCTCAATAATAGGTGGCTCAATACGTGCTGCAGTACATTCCTTGGGTGCAGTTTCTACACCATATACCGGAGGGTTATATATGGCAAGCAGGGTTTAGCTATATTTTGCATGTTTTAGGGGTCAGAGCACACACAATGGGCACTGGATTGAAGTGCCCCAGAGTGCAATAAAATTCAGCAAAAAATGGAGGGTGACCACACAAAAAGGGGGATTTTCTCAACAGACAATCTTAAATCAAATACAACACTCCCTACACATTTGATAATTCTACTCTTTCAGAGAGTGTTAAACTAAAATCTTATGCTAGATTACTTGGGATTAATATTTGAGTGCATGCATAAGAAGAAGAGCTCATCTTCCTTAAAAATTATTGTATGATAGTGCTGTTTAAGGAAATCACACATTTTTGCCAAGCTTCTAACAATATAACTGCAGTGTCATAGCATAAATATTTAAGCATGGGAATTTCCTCTACAACAGCGTTTCCAAAGTGAGCTGATTTTTGGTGGGTCATGAAAGCACAGGCAATAAATAAAGATGCCTTTCAAATCTTTATTTATCTTGCCACATTTGATGTGCTTCAAAGACAGTGACCAAATGTCAGACTGTGTCTTCTGACAAATTGGAGTTAAGTTCTTTAACATGGGTCTTGGTGTTTACAAACTCCTCTCACTTTGGAGTCAGAGGAAGCAAAGTCAAATTAATTATGTGACAATAATGCTGGGAAACAGTAATTGAGAAAGGAAAGGCTGTAGGGTTTCATTTTTGTTGTAACACACAGAAACTAGGAAAGGAAAAATAAAGCACATGTTCTTTATTATAATATTGAAGTATGATAGAAACAAAGATTGTAACAGGAGCAAAACTAGTCAAGACACTATACTTGGTGAGGCACAAATGATAACATTTTCACTGACACCCGATTTCCACACATTATTGTTTGTGGCCAGTATAGTGTATCAGTAAAACTGTATGTTTGTACACATTTTGAAGCTATTTCAGTGGAAAATGTGCTGTTTTTAAATGACAATGCACTGCCACATGATGCTTTATTGACATTAAAAATTCACCTGCCTCATGTCTCTTAAAGCTAGGTGGGTTGTGAAAATATGTTGTTCTGAAAATTGAGTCATGGTTCGAAAATGTTTGGGAAGCACTGCTCTAGAATAAACAGGAAGGAGTTAAAGCAATTGCATATGTGTTAGACTTGGCATCCTTGGTGCGATTTCCCCATACTGTTATTGGCTCTACCTCCTGCATTTCTGACTGTGTGCTGGATTTCAATTTTGCTGGTTTAGGTATTCTGAGAACTTTTCGACTGCTGATCAGTGCCAGAGTGCAAGTGCTCCCTGTGTAAATTGTAACTCTGATTGGTCCTCTGTGATTGGCATATTTGTTTTACTGGTAAGTGCCTCGTACAGTGCATTGTCTGAGCCCAGGAACTGTAAATCAAATGCTACTAGTGGGCCTGAAGCACTGATTATGCCACACACACAAGTATCTTTGAAATGTGTCTCAGGCCTGCCAATGCAGGGTCTACGCACACAGTTTTTAACTGCCATGTCGACCTGGTAAGTGCACCCACATGCCAGGCCTTAACCTTCCCCTTTTCTACATGTATGTCAGCCTTAAAGTAGGCTTGAGGTACCCCCGTGGGCAAAGTGCAGTGTATGTTAAAGGTAGGACATGTACTGGTGTGTTTTACATGTCCTGATAGTGAAATGCTGTGTGTTTCATTTTTTACTATTGCAATGACTATCTCCCCTATAGGTGTCATTGGAGCTGCCTTGTAGCATTTTGCAAGTGTAACTTTCAGTTGGGAACATCTAGAGATTTGGAATTTAGGCTCTCGGAACTCAAAATGTAATAACCTTTTAGTGAAGATAGTTTTTAAATTGTGTTTTTGAAAATGTCACTTTTAGAAAGTGGGCATTTTCTTGTTTATTCTATGTGTGTCTGCCTGCTTGTGGATTCACAGTCCGGTTTTAGACTGACAGGGGCTGTTTGTGCATTCACTCCAGAAGCTCGTACAGAAGGAGCTGAGATGTACCCTGAATATTTGAATTGGTGAGAGGAGTTGGCCTAACGACTAGGGCAGTCAACTTCGAATCTGGGGAACCGGGTTTGAGTCTCGGCAATGCCGCTGAACATCCTGTGATTCTGGGCAAATCACTTAATCTCCCCGTGCCTAACAAAAACAAATGTGTCCTCATGTAACACAACTGGTGCTATGTAAAGCGCTCTGATACACAATACCTTCGGGTCAAGTTCGCACTATATAAAACTTTGTAAAACAAAAAATATGCTTAATGCCATCCTGGGTTAGAGTGGTAGAAGGGGTTGTCACTCACCCCTGAATAGGCTGTGGCTGCTCTGCACAATACTGTCTCCAGGAGGACCGAACTAGTTTTGCTGAGCAAGACAGACTTTCTGAACAAAGACTTCAAAGGGAAAAAGGGGTATAAGTACTATCCAGAACTTCAGATTACTTCTAGAATCTAGAGAAACCTATGCCAAGGAGAAGAGCTGAAGCACTGTTAGCAGGTGAATGCCCCTTTACTGTGTGTTACTTTACTGGGTTGGCCTACAGGTGCTGCTTCTGCCAAAGGGAGGACAAGACTGGACTTAGCTGTGAAACCTGCTTGAGAAGAAGCTCCAAGGGCTTGTGTGAGCTTGCCTCCTGTTCTGAGGACTCAGTGACACAAAGACTTCATCCACAGCCTTCTTGAACTCCACTTCTGAGGTTTCTGGCCTACATGTGGGCTCCTATTCCAGTACTGGGCCCCTGAAAGTTGTTCCTGCGACAGGAAGCTGTGAAGAACTGAAGAAATCTACAATGCCGATGCTTTGCTCTTCTTGAATTTTCCGATGCAGCACTGCTGTGTGGAAGAAATTCCTGATGCACAGCCCTGTGCAGCCAAAGAAATCAATTCAGCGCCTGCACACTGCCCAAAAAAGCTGACTCCAACACAGACCCCACTGTGTGGCTAAAAGAATCGCTGCATTACTGGTCTGCAGCTACAGAAATCTAGGCTGCGCCCGTCGTGCCTGAATTTACACACACATCTCACCTGTGCAGCACTCTTTTCCGAGGCAACACCCGCAGACCAGACTCATCTGGGAAATCAATGCATCACTTCCCCCTACCGTCCAGATTTGACACATCACTTGTTCTGCGTGCAGCAGAATGTTGCATTACCTCCTCAAGGATTCAGGAACTGATGCATCACTCTGTTTTCTGGCACTTCCCTTCTCTGCGGCTGTTTTGCCTTGTGTATTTTGACACATTTGTGGTACTTTGTATTAAAACAATGCATCCATAAATTTCTATGAACACAATTGCTTGAAACCTTTTAAAAGTCATATTTTGAGTTGTGTATGTTGGATTTTGTATCATTTTGTTCTTTCTTGGTTTATATATAGGTACTTTATTTTTCTAAACTGGTGTGGTGTCCATTTATAGTGTTTTTACTGTGTTACTGTATGTGTTATGTACAAATACTTTACACGTTGCCTCTGAGATGAGCCTGTCTGCTCCTGGCAAGCTACCAAGGGGGTGAGCAGGGGTTATTTGGCAGAGTAATTAACGATTATGATATTTTATCTCTAACACCTGATTTGTAATTCCTAATCTCCCGAAATCCATTCCCCAACATATTTTGACTTGATTTAGTTTTGTCAAGAATATTGATTTTATCCCTATTAAGTTGAAAAACAATCCCTTGCAAACATAAATGGAAGCTCTCTGTGTAATGAAAGAAGTCCATTGAGTGAGACGGTATGTTTGTCATGTGTCAGCCTACTAATGTGGAGATTGTATTTTCACGATTTCGATCTGGATCGGAAATAGATGTTATAACTTAATTAACACTATTTGGTAAAGACTTTATGTACATTCTAAAGTCTGCCTAACTTAATCATGCAAGTGGGGGAATCAACTATATTTTTAAAAGTTTGAGAAAGCCCAGTGTTTTGAGAATTTCACACAATTTGTAAAGTGCTTGAAAATGTTCCCGTTATTGCAAAATAAATAGTTTCTTTGAAGTGTGAACAAAATTCATACAAGGTTCGGTCAGGAACTGAAGCTTTACCTTTTTATTACGACGTTTTTTTTTACTCATATAATTTTAATGGTACTTCATTGCGAGAGACTTCTAAAAATAATCTATAACATTACATAACATAGTATCAGAGAATTTGTAACTCTAGTAACAGACACCTTCTACTTCTAAGAAAATAATGTTCCTAAAAGTGGCATGTTCCTCGAGAGTATACCTGCAAAGTTTGAGAGTCGTTTTTATTATATTTCGTAAATTCTGCTGGTGTTTGTAGTATTGGTGAAAAAGTGATCTAGGATATTCAAATTATGGACAGGCTAAGTAACATGACACTTTTTTTTTTTTTGGCAACATAGTCACACTGGGAACTAAAAACAGCCATGGTACAAAGTGCTTGCACCACACCGTTGCAGTGGACATGCAGTTCTGCAGAGGAAATATCGAAATAATCCAGTAGTTCAGGCTTTTCATAGTACCCATGGGCAATATTTCTCCACTCTTTTCTTGCTCTCCTATGCCCCCTTCCTTTCTCTTTTTACTTCCCCTCACTTTTACATGTGACGTGAGTGTCAATTTCCAGGAGCGTCTATTATCATGCTATGTTCTTTTAGGCCTGTGTGGGAACCTACTAGCAGCATGAGCTTGAAATCGAAAATTACATTATCACACATTGTTTTTTTCCTATGTAAGTCACGTTTCTTTTCCAAATATACAGGGGAATTGACCTAAAATATGAGTGAGAGTGATACAAGACGTATCCGATCCCTACTATGAATAATTAATTCATTAAGAATCTAGGTGCATTTTTACAAACTAAGGACTATCTACAGTTCTAAATGTTTTTCCAGAATGTATTTATAAAAATAAGCATTTACAATGCAATCGGTCTCGCCTTTGGGACCTTAAATGTATTTAGCAATGCAGCACATTATCCTGGGTGCTGAAACATCTACTGTTTCTTTAATATGGAGGGAAAGTAAGCGCCAACCTACGCGACATGGCAGGTATGGGAACACATGTAGAGAAATATTGCCTTTCAGCAGTAAATGGTAAAGTCCAAAGCTTTGTTTTCAATATAAATGCAGGGTGGTCAATTCACTGAAAATACAAGTTTGAAAAAAAATGTTATTGTCTATGGGTGCTCACAGGAGACAATTTCTATGGACTGTAATCTAGACTAAATACAGTATAGAGTACCCAACCATGCTGCGCAAAAATATAACGTGTGTTTATCATGTGCAAAAAGAATCGTTTTTTAATTTGTACACGAAATATATTTAAACCAGAGCATAAATAGACCAATGTGTAAACGGAAAATGCAAAATCTTAAAATTCCAAGAGTGGACACTGTAATAAGGTAGAGCTGCGGTAAAACGCTATTGGTTCAGCCGGATTTAGAGTTAAAAAACATTTTCTATTACCTCACTGATGATTAGAGAATGAGCACAAACTTTTAGATAACAAGTTAGTTTTTCAGTGCATGGTTTCAGAAAACAAACAAGAAGGGGCTGCTGTCTGTTCTTTTGAGGCTGCAACAGTTAAGTTTATACAGTTCAGAGATGTTGATTTACAGCTCTGCGAAAAGGCACACCAGGGTGTGGAACGCTGCAAGACATTCTGCATGCAGTTACTTAGAGTATCTCATATTCCTTTCTTTTACCTCATCCTGTATGATAGACGCAGACGGTTTCTCCATGGCTCGAGCTGCACATCTAACAGGCAACCAACTTGAGAACAAACAGTTTGCTTCTGGTCATAACGTGATAGGGGTGGGTGGGCAGATATTTGGGGAATTCCAGAAGCAATATCTCTTTCGGTTACATATTGAGTAGGTCATTTAGGAAAGCAGCAGAAACAGGAAAACCAGCGGTGACGAGGTTGGAAAGGCGCCATTGTCGCACTGCCTTGAAAGTGGGCGTGGTCGCTGAATGAAGCACGTCGTCGTTCTTGAGTTCTGAGAAACTAAATAAAGAAAATAGAACCGGCCCAGTGCAACAACCTAGTAAAGGGGCCAATAGCCATGGGAGGAATGAAATGACGACATGGACTCACTAAGGAGGTGCTAACAAGCATCATAATCAATCAAAAGCCAGAATAAAAGCCAGCATTTGGAAGGACAAACACACAAGCCAATAATAAAGTTGGGCGAGGTAGTGGGTGGAGCTTCCCCGCTATACTGTATACAACATCTCTCGACGAGACAGCGCATAAGCTGCCTAGGCGAGACCTAAAAATGGGGAACGTCCTTACCTACCAAGATGGCATTCTTCATTATCGGGCCCCTTCTCATGGCAGGGGCCCGATGTTCCTAGTGTTGTTGTGTTTATGTCCCTGGTATTGCTTTTGTCCGGTTTTCTGTCCTGTTAGCGCCAGGACGCCCCTTTGCTGGGGCATCTGTGCGCTCTACAAATCCGGATAACATAACATATAATAACATAACATAACATAACATAACATAACATAACATAACATCCCAATGCTGGTGTCGGTGATGGCCTCCACCCAGGTGTCTTTGAGTTTTTTGCTTTTATATACATATTTTGTTAACTGCCAATAGGTCAGGTGAGCTGTTGTTTTATCTTTCAATTTAGATTTCTTGCTTCTGATTAGCAGCCCTGCTTTCAGTACGACCGAGCCGTGCTCTGGTATCTGAGGGCAGCCAAGATTATTAGATCTCTGCACCAGCCAGTTGACTCAGCAACTATGTTGCTCATCTGCACACCAATCAACCAGCCGCTGCCCCTACTTCTCCGCTCCTCCACCAGCCTCCACAATGCACAGTCCTTGGTTCCAACATGGGGCAAAGCCTGCCAGCAGGACAGGCCACCATCCCATATCACTGGCACAAACATTTCCACACTGGAATCAGAGGAGATTGGGAGTTGTAGCATGAAGCCTGGGCTTGAAAAGTGGAACCTTTCTTCCAAGTTAATGAGAGCTAGAATATAGCACAAGGGAGTGATCCTCTGCAGATTCTAAATTAAACCAGAGGAAAGGGTAACAGAGCATAGAAAACAGAAATTATGGTCTGCTTTAAGTACAAATATAATTCCGAAGAAACAGGTAGAACTACTAAAGCCCTGATTTCAAGTTTTTTTGTTTAAGTTTCAAAAACCTTTATTGTGTATAAAGCACGATACATCAGTGCAATAAATCCGAGCAATATCATATCAAATAATCATACAAGTCATTAGCACCTTCTTGCGCATTGCAGCGTACATTTTGTCAACAGGAATTAAGATAGAGAAAACAATCCCTTCCCCTCCCACCCTCTAAACAGTTCACACAGTGTGCCGAAGTAAGTACCAGATCCTGAGTTATCAACAATAGTAGTCCCTGTGATAATGTCTTTACAACATGCATGTCAAGTCCAGTATGACATGGGTATTGTTCTGTCCCCTTCCAGTGGAGCCTACAGCGCATCTGCCCAGAGCCACAGTCCCGATCCGGCTCCGATGACCCACAACATCGAAGGTAGCATCACTAGTACGGTTTGTGCAGCCAAAGCATCTGTGATGAATGGTAGCGGGCCCCAAATGTCTTTCGGTCGTGACCTCAGCTGTAGCAGTTCCGCAAATGTATGCAACTGGTCTTGCCACGTGGTCATGGTCAGTATCCAGAGTTTGAACTTGTGGGTGCGCCCCCTCCCCCACCTGTACGCCACCAATCTTTTAGCCAATAATAGACTCATTGCCAAAAACTTTCTATGCACGGTTACAGTGTTTTGTGTCAATCCAAGCAGCGCCATCAGTGGACATGGAGCTGTATCAGTGCCTAACATGTCAGAAATTTCTGCGAGGACTAGCGTCCAGTATTCAGCAACCCTAGGGCAAGCCCAAGACAGGTGCATGAAGTCAGCTCCAGCAACACTGCAGCGTAGGCAACAATCCGTCTCACGCAGGTGTAACTTTTGTAATTTAGCTGGGGTGTGGTACCGTCGGTGCAGAAATCTGTAGTGTATGAGACGCAGTCTATTGTTACCTGTGATTGCGTTTGTTTGTGTGCAACTAGTTTCCCATTGCTCATCTGTCAGTGGTGTGTCAAGCTCTTTGTCCCAGTCTAGCCGAGCTCTCAAGGAGGCTGTCCGTGGCGCGTTTTGTACATGTTTTTAAATAGCGATATAACATGATGTGGGGCCTCTGCCTGCAACATTGCATGTAGGGGCGCGAGGGTTTCAGGCTCGTCTGGAAATGAGGGAGCTATAGCTTGGATGCTTTGCCGGAGACAAGTGTACAAGAAGGTATCCATTATTGAGGGTACCCGTTCCCCAAAAAACAGTTCTATGGTGCGAAACTGACCCTGTACATACAGGTCTCCCCACAGACCGTACTTGAGCTCTAGCAACATTTTGCGACAAATCCCCTCACCGGTGATCTGCAGCCGGGGATCATTTAACAGTGGCATTCTGGGTGAGTATAGGAATGGGCGGCCCATGGCTTGAGCTATGCGGCTCCAAGCTGTTGCCGTGCAGTCCACCGTGGATGGATCTCGCTCCCTAGCACCTACCTGTGTATATATATAGCAAAAGACACAAGATGATGGACGGAATGTTGCACAATTGCAAAACGTTCACCCTCAGTCACAGATCTGGGTTTAATCCATCGTTATTTTGCTCACCAAGCCACCCCAGTTTAGACAGGGCCATATGCAAATCAGTCTTGACCCTGTGCCTCATGGGAACAGTTCAGCCCGAAGCGCCAAGCCATGTCTTCTCTGGACCGGAATCAAGCATCCTAGGACCGGTTTCTGGCTATCAGCCGTCTTCAGCCAGAATAGCTTGACTACAGTGGCTTAGTGAGCATGGGACCCACGTCTGGGCATACCCTTCCCACATAGGGTGAACAGCAAAACACACAAGATGATGGACGGAATGTTGCACAATGGCAACACATTCACCCCCAGTCACAGATCTGGGCTTTAATCCATCGTTAATTTGCTCACCAAGCCACCCCAGTTCAGACATGGCCATATGCAAGTCAGTCTTGACCCTGTGCCTCATGGGAACAGTCCAGCCCGAACTGCCAAGCCATGTCTTCCCTGGACCGGAATCAAGCATCCTAGGACCGGTTTCTGGCTATCAGCCCTCTTCAGCCAGGATAGCTTGACTACAGTGGCTTAGTGAGCATGGGACCCACGTCTGGGCATACCCTTCCCACATAGGGTGAACAGCAAAACACACAAGATGATGGACGGAATGTTGCACAATGGCAAAACATTCACCCCCAGTCACAGATCTGGGTTTAATTAATCGTTATTTTGCTCACCAAGCCACCCCAGTTCAGACATGGCCATATGCAAATTAGTCTTGACCCTGTGCCTCATGGGAACAGTCCAGCCCGAACTGCCAAGCCATGTCTTCCCTGGACCGGAATTAAGCATCCTAGGAACGGTTTCTGGCTATCAGCCGTCTTTAGCCAGGATAGCTTGACTACAGTGGCTTAGTGAGCACTGGACCCACGTCTGGGCATACCCTTGCCACATAGGGTGAACAGCAAAACACACCAGATGATGGACGGAATGTTGCACAATGGCAAAATATTCCCCTCCAGTCACAGATCTGGGTTTAATCCATCGTTATTTTGCTCACCAAGCCACCCCAGTTCAGACATGGCCATATGCAAATCAGTCTTGACCCTGTGCCTCATGGGAACAGTCCGGCCTGAACTGCCAAGCCTTGTCTTTCCTGGACCGGAATCAAGCATTCTAGGACCGGTTTTTGGCTATCAGCCGTCTTCAGCCAGGATAGCTTGGCTCATCATGTGTGTTTTGCTGTTCACCCTATGTGGGAAGAGTATGCCCAGACGTGGGTCCCGTGCTCACTAAGCCACAGAGTGGAAGACGTATCCATTTGGTGATACTATCAGTGATTTTATCTATTGCCGTTCCATAGTTAGCTCGCATCAGAGTATACCTCTGCCTAGTGATACGTATGCCCAGGAATTTCAATTAGTCTAGTTCCCACACAAGGGGATAGTCAAGCTGGCGTGGTAGCGTTTTCAGCGGGAATATTGCGGACATAGCCCAGTTAATCTGCACCACAGCGATACCCCCAAATTTCGTGATGTCGCGCAGCACTGGATTAAGGTTATCCAGGGGTTTCCTAATATATAGCGTCATGTCATCTGCGTAAAGCGAGATGAGCAACTGACGGGCAGGGTAAATGAAAGCACGATGATTGTGGCATTGCCGGAGTTTCGCAGCCAGAGGTTCAATGGCTATCGCAAAAAGAATGGGGGATAGTGGCCATCCCTGGCATGTACCCCTGTGAATATTAAATGGGGTAGACCTAGATCTATTCAGTAGTACCGTGGCTGTTGGCTGACAATAACAGCCATACCCAATCTAGGAAGCTAAAAGGCATCCCCATGTGCTCCAATGTGCCCAGCAAATAGTCCCACTCCAGCAAATCAAAGGCTTTTGTGGCTTCCAGGAATATCCCCACTGCCTCACAGTTTGGATCAATGTCTTGCAATACCGCATGCAGGGTGCGCAACCTATGCGAGGTTGCTCGATTTGGGGCAAATCCAGCTTGGTCCAGTAGGACCAAGCGCTCCATGAAGAGATTGAGGTGTGATGCTAGAACCTTGGCCAGTATTTTAGTATCACAGTTTAGTAACGACAAGGGGCCGTAGGAGTCGCACTGCGTGGGGGATTTGCCAGGTTTGAGCAGGGAAGTTATAAGAGCCTCCCGCATAGTGCTGGGGAGGCGTCCCTCTTCCATTGCTGCATAAAAAACTTTTTTAAAATAAGGGCCAATAGGGAAACAAAGGTTTTATAAAATTCTATCGGAAGGCCGTCGGAGCCCGGGGCCTTACCAGACTTCTTCGACATGATAGCCTCCGTTATGTTATGTAATGTCTCTTTTATAGCGCACGGCTACCCCAAGGGGTGTCCCAGCGCTTTGGCAAAGAGAACTGAGGCAGAGAAAACACAACACAGCTACTCGCAGAGGTCACAATAATCATGCGGAAAAAAGCCAAGCTTTCAGCTCCCTTCTAAAAGAGAGGAGACTGTTGGCCTTCCTTAAAGAAACAGGAAGCTCATTCCAACAACGAGCAGCCAAATAACGGAAGGTGCGACCTCCAATCCGGGCAAATCTGAAAGGAGGAACATCGGTTTTGGCCAACATAGCAGACCGTAGCGTCCTCCTTGGCGCATAAAAGGCCATGCGCTTCCTGATGTATTTAGGGCCAATAGAATGAAGGGCCTTAAAAGCAATGGTCAAGATCTTAAATGTAATTCTTTTAGAAATAGGTAGCCAATGCAATCTGTTGAGCAATTTGGATGCTTTTGCCCTACGCGGAAGGCCAAAGATGGCTCTTGCCGCCGAATTCTGCACAATTTCCAAACGAGCCAGCAGATATTTAGGCAGGCCTAAATAAAGGGCATTCGCGTAATCCAATCGCGAACCTATTGACGCCTGGACAATAATCTTTTTGTGTTGTAGGGACAGCAGCGGAAGAAACTTCCGAAGCATTTTCAAAATGCCGAAACATTTCTCAGACAGCCCGATGATCTGGGCTCTGAAAGAGAGGCCGTCATCACACAACACACCAAGATTTTTTGCTTTTGTAGAGACCTCATCAGGCGGAGACATGTCCTGGGGCCACCATGTTTTCCAGCAGGGATCGGGTGGACACCCGAAAAAAAGCAACTCCGACTTATCGGGGTTGCATTTCAGGCTGTGCCGCTGAAACCAGTCAAAGACCGCGCCCAGGCAATCCTTGATCCGACCGCCATCAAAATCCTCTCCCTTCTTGCACGTAAAAAGGAGCTGGGTGTCATCAGCGTACGATATGATCTGGGCACCGAAGGCCTCCGCTACCGCCGCGAGAGGGGCCATGTAAATATTAAAAAGGGTGGGGCTCAGGATAGACCCCTGAGGAACCCCCACCTCTAGCGGCAGCATTTCAGCGGAGAACGGAGGTGCCCAGATCACCTGTCGAAGGCCGGACAGAAAAGATTTAACCTAGTCCAACACCGTCCCACGGAGCCCGATCTCCCAGAGTCTTAAAAGGAGACCGACGTGGGGGACGGTGTCGAAGGCCGCCGACAAGTCAAGCATAACCAGAATAGACTTTCCCCCGAGGTCAAGAGTGTCTCTGATGGCTTCGGTGATCTCAAGAAGGGATGTCTCTGTGCTATAGTTAGCCCGGAAGCCCGATTGAGAATCATGGAGGATGTTGTTGCTCTCAATAAAGTTGGTAATAGAGAGCTGCACATGTTTCTCAATCACCTTCGCCAGTGCAGGAAGAAGAGAGATCGGCCTATAGTTAGCATGAACAAGAGGGTCTAAAGTAGGCTTTTTGAGTAGCGGCAAGATCCAAGCGTGTTTCCACGCCAAAGGAACCACTCCCGTACTCAGGGAGAGATTTAGCAGCGGATTAAGCAAGATGTTAACTGCCGTCGCTACTCTACCCAAGCATTTCGCTGGACAGGGATCAAGTGGCGAGCCAGACTGAAGCCGGTACAAAAGATCAAGAGAGGTGGCAGAGGACAAAGGCGGAAAAACCGAAAGCACGGGACAATTCTCTTCCGCAGGTGAGGGGGGACAGGTCAGTTTACAGACCGTTGGTATAAGGCCCACATCCGGAAAAGAGTCCTGGATAGCCTCAATTTTATGTACAAAAAAATCCCCAAGTTGGCTGATCCATACTTCGGAATGAGAATGAGATGGCGAGCAAGAGTTAGGGGAGACAAACTCTTTTACTATCCGGAAGAGTTCTTTACGAATATTTTCCGCATTATCTATTCTGCGCTCAAGAAATACTTTTTTACCGTCAGAGATGTGCTTGTGATAGAGCCTGATCGCAGCCCGATATTTTAGTTTATCACCAGGATCATATTTGCGCCGCCACACTCTTTCGGCTTTTTTACAATCTTGACGCATTTTCCTTAAAGAAGGGGTAAACCAAGGGGCAGAAACATGACTAGCCGCGGATTTAGCTGGCTTAGCCGGGGCTAGCTCCTCAAATCTGGCTATCAGCCACTTCTGAACAGAGTCTAGGGTTTCCTCCAGGTCATCCGTAAGCTCACAAGGATGCCGGTAAAGAGCATCGGATAACATTTCCGCCGAGACTAGATGAAATGATCTTCTTGGCAGTTTCACATCTTTCTGCACTCTTTGGCCAGTCATAGCAGAAAAAGGAATACTAAAATTAATTAAAAAATGGTCAGACCATAACACTGGGAGCGGCAAAGACACATCAATCTTCCTGGTAGAAAAGATTTGATCAATAGTATGGCCTCTATTATGGGTGGGGCTGGCAATGTAAGAAACCAGCCCTAGCGGAGAAACAATATCCTGCAGCTTAATCTTTTCCGGATCCGCTGCAATGTCCATATGAAAATTCAAGTCCCCCAGCAAAATACAATGCTCCGATCTCAGGCAGGGCACAGAAAGTGCCACCTGCAAGTCGTCAAAGAAAGAGCCGATGGGCCCAGGAGCTCTGTAGATAAGAAGCCCTGTGCACGTCTGACGAGGCGAAATGCCAAGTGTAAAACCTAAGGCTTCACAACCCGTGATGTTATCCACGAGAAACGTAGTGCACGGAAGACATTTATCCACAATCAGAGCCACGCCACCTCCCCTACCACCAACTCTGTCTCTCCTAAAGATGGTATAATTTGGAGGTATAGCAGTTGCCAAATCAGGGCCAGAGCACTCTCCAAGCCAAGTCTCCGTTAGAAATAGGCAAGATATTTTAGGATCAGACAGTAAATTCCAGATATCAATGGAATGTCTGCAGAGAGATCTGGTGTTAAGTAGAGAGCATTGACAATACAGAAGAGGAGGTTCAGACGCTGATCCCTTCGAAACAACAGGCCGCCACACACATGTCGGACAGCCCTTCTTGAGAAGACGACCTCCAGGGAAGACATGCTGACAAAAGGGGGAAAAATTACGCAGAGCAAAAAGCTCCGCCGAACTATAAACAACCATCCGAAAAGAGCATACACTAAATGCAAAGAATAGCAGACAAAAACAATGCCCCGCAGTCCTACCTCGTCCGCCTCAGAGACGCTGGCAAGCACAGACGGGCAGGACTCTGGCATGACTCAGGCGCAGGGAAGGCGCTCCCGCTGCGCGTTGCCGCTGCGCGTCAAGTGGCGAGCATTAGATAGCCTGTACTCCGTGTCCACTAGCACAGGGATGCTCCAAGATGGCGTTCGCTCCTCCTGCCCAGTCCAAGATGTCACTCCCCGCCCTCAAACCTCCCCGGAACCGGACCCACTAAGCAGCGGTGGTATTTCCAGCGAAATTAAGGTGCAGGTAAGGGCCAGGACAAGATCACTAAAAGAAAGGGCTAGTTAAAAATAAAATAAAATAATATCCAAAAACTGGCATTTTAAAATTAAGCACAGCAGCGCTCTAGGCGCGCGCAACCAGCAGCGAGGTGCCGAAGCAATTCTCGGCCGCAGGACACCTTTACCAGCCCTTTACCAGACACCATCCGTGATCTCGTCTAGTTCCAATTCCAAGTTAAGGAACTTTTGCTGGGTGTCCCCCAGCCAGGCTAGTGCTACATCCTCAAAATAAGTGGTCAGGTCCAGTGGCTCCTCTCTGTGCGAGGAGGAGAGTGCACTATAGTGCTCTTGGAAAATGCGAAGTTGGTCCGGGAGATTCCTGTATGTGTTTCCCTGAGTGTCTTGTATTTCAGTGACGTAGTTGGCAAATTTAGGGGATTTGATCGCGTTTGCCAGTGCCATACCCGGGCGGTCCTCCTTCCCGTAGACCCTCGCTGTGTGTGGTTTCCCACGGAATTTGCATTCCTTATCCGCCACTGTCTCGTACTCAGTCAGTTTGTCGCACATGCAGGCTTTGGCTACATTGTCAACCGGACTATGGTTAAGGGAATCCTCCAGCTCGCGCAGTTCAATTTCTAGTGCCTTTTCGCAGGGCCTTAAGAATTCCACCTCCCTTGGTTATACACCAACCCCTCACAGTAACTGTGAAGGCCTCCCACACTGTCATGATGCTAGATACAGACGTCAAGCTAAGGTCAAAGAAGTCCTAAATGTCCGCTTCAATTCTGCCTTAAATACAGCAACGCGGAGGTGAGAGGGGTTAAGTCACCAGCTCAAATATGGGTAGCATTCTAGGGGAATCTGAAGTTCTATGGTTACTGGGGAGTGGTCCGAGAACGTGCGGGCCAAGTGGGTTGCCTGGGTCAACCAATGTGCCATCCCCGTCAACATGAAGACGTAATCTAGTCGAGCCCAAGTGGAATGTATAGTTGAGTAGTGCGTGCCTTCCCTAAGTGTGGGGTGTGCATATCTCCAGGCGTCTATCAGGCTGTTACTATCCACTATATCGCACGGTGTCCTCTGCGTGGTTGTGTAATGGGCTGGGAGGGTTCGGGACCGGTCCATCTGTGGTTTCAAAGCAGTATTAAAATCACCCCCTAGGATGACATATGTGATGCCCAGCGTCTGGATCTTTCCCCACAGCAAAAGCAGAGCATTAGGATTATCGATATCAGGGCCGTAGTAGTTAGCAAACAACACCTCATAAGAGTGCAGACGTCCCCATAGCAAGCAGAATCTGCCATCTGCGTCAGAGTCCATTCCCTTAGGTACACACGCATCCAGCACAGGCGTCACTGTACATGTGACCCTAGCAACAAAAGTGCCAGGCGCACGTGCCCATAGCCAGTTCCACAAGCTATCTGAGTGTGTCAGTGTGGTCATAATGTATGCATGAGGGCCCCAGGCAATACAACATTACATTGTGCTGTGTACTGCAGACACAAACATGTCACCGCAGGCAGCGTGTAAGACATTGGACATGTAGCTTTGTCATCCCCCAATCAGTATGTAAAAGGAGTGGACTGGGCCGGCGTGCCGCAAGTCCAGCTTGGGGGTGTGAAATATTATCCTGGGGCTCTGGGCATGATTCAGTACTGGAAATGTGCAAATGCATGTGTCTTTGTCGCAGTATTGGTCTCTGTTGGGGAGTGTAAGTGGTACCTGATGGGACTTAGCCACCAACGTATGTGATCTAGTTCGGGTTCCATGACTTGGAACCCACCTGCACCTGTTCGGGCACCTCCCTCTGGAAGTCTGACACCTGGCCTTGGAAAGTGATGTGTGCTTCGGTGAAGTGCTGGGAGCCAGCCGTGGTGGTAGGTGCTTCCAACTCTGTGGCCTGTGCAAGGGGTGGGGTCTCCTTAATGTACCTGGGCTGCGCTGCTCCTGGAGGTGGATTTCCATGAATTGTTGTAGGGCATCAGTGTCAAAGGTGTGGAGGTCCTCTTCAGCATCACAGGTGAGTTGTCTGGTCTGCTCTGCTGGAAGTGTTTGTTCCTCTACACTGTGAAGGGGTGTTGCATTTTGACATTGTGTTGACATGTATTTTGACGCATTGCTCACATTTACATACAGACTGCATGACAATGTACATTGTGACTGTTTGGGAGGAGGGGAATATATTATGTGGGACTGTGGACATTTGGACTACATTATGGATATGAGGTTTTACACCTACATTTTCATCTCACAATTTCCTGCTATGTCAGGTTTGATTAGCCAGTTTCAATGCACAAGCGGACCCAGTTGTATCCTCTATTCTGCAGTGTAAGTGTTGCACTGGGTACCACATTGTCGTCAATGTGGATGTGCTGTTATTGCTATGTGTATGTGCTGCATTGTGGGGGATTCGCCCTGCAGCAGTTTGCTGCCCCTTATCCTTTTGAGGCGGTGTGCCTTTGACATTTGTGCTTTTACGGTGCTGAGATGTTGGCGACGTGGGTCATTTGTGCTTTTGGATGTTTTCTGTTCTCTTGTGCATTGTTTGTCTGCAGATGTATTGTTGACATTACACATGATTATGCATGTGAGTCATTCTGCCCATCTCCCCGACCCCCCAGTCCCAGGTCGTTACTCACCCTGTTGATGTTGTTTCAGGTCATATAGAGCTGTGTCTGTGCTCGCAACTCCTTGCACAGTCTCCCCACTGATGACTGTGGCCACCATTTCCTCCAGCTCCTCCAGTGGTGCGGGACTCCCACCTCCATTTGCCATGGCTGCCTTCCTGTTGGCAGCGGGTTTCTGCTTGGTTTGGCTTTTCACGTCATGCCACCGCCTCTTGACCTCCTCCATTGACCTCCTCGACACTCCGACTGCATTCATGTTGTTCACGATGGACTGGCATGTTTGTGTTGCCAATGAAGCAGTGGAGGTTACGCACAGTTGTTCGTAGTGTTCCATCTCCTCCATGACGAATATCCAGTTTTCCTGCAGACTGAACCCCGTCTTCCTCTTCGTCTTCTCCTTGGCCTTCCCTGACCTCCGCGCAGCCTCCACTGAGTTTACATGCCTCTTGTTTATATTGGGTCACAGTCCGATCAGAGCAGCATATGAGGAGAAAGAACCTCCAGGTCACAAGAACTACAGGGGGATTGCGCTCGAGAAACTCATGGATGCAAAGACCTCCATCAAGGATCACAGCAAATTTTTGACTGTAGATGTGGGGAGAACGCAAGCACAGCTGCCTAACCCCGACTGTGCTCACAAACTTTTTGGGCTCTGCTTAATAGTCACAGTCACAAGCCCCTTGTGCCTCTTTCACGCCACCGTTGCGTCCCCTTTGTGTTGCAGCGGCGGCACAAAAGTGGCACCATGGTGCTGGGTATTTACAAGGTGATGCATCTGGGAGATGTGTTACGTTCTAAAGCCCTGCGCCAGAAGCAGGTGTTCTGGTGCAGGGGGGGGGGGGGGTGGGTGATCTTTCCGGCGCAGGAACACCTCACAAAAGTGGCTGAGTGAAATCTACAAGATTTCACTCAATCACTTTTAAGCCCATGCTGCGTCAAAACCCTGCGCATGCTTTAAGCAGGTGTAAGGATTGATACTGCATTGTGCAGATAGGGCCCCAGAGAGCATTGCTGGAGGTGCGTTGCGCTGGTGACGCAACTCCAGCAATGCAAACTTCTACGGCACAGCTGCGTGACGCAGCTATGCCGTTTTTCCCCCATGGTGCTCCGCATTGTAAATGTGTTGCATCCATGCTGGCGGAGCTGTGGTGCAAAATCACTGGCGAATCCCTGCTGATATGCAGGGATATGCCAGTTATTGTAAATATGCCCCCACATGTCAATGACTCTGGAGCACATATCAATCTGACCTCACTACATACCCATCCACAAGCGAACATTGAGGACAATCCAAAGCATAGACATCTACCAGGTGGAACAGTGCCAACTACAATGTGTATGAAAAATGGATGTTGCATTAAATGGCATTAACATTGTCTGTCTCTCACACCCACATGGCAACGTGCGGAATCTACCACCAACAGTGGGGGAGATGATTCACAGTCCCTGGCTCCGCAGGACCCTGATCCCACCGACAGCGAAGCCTCTCACCACTCCACGGATGATCCCAACCAACCTGGCACCTCTGGTGTCCAAACCCGTGCAGCACCTGGATAAGGAACATCTGTGCCAACCACCACCATCACTCCTGCCACATCCCAGCAGACATCTAGGAGCCCTGCCCACAGTCAACAACTGAGCCAGTCTGACAATGATGGACAAGGTTTACCGGGCACCCAGGAGGTGGCAGACAACAACACCACTGCCATCCCTCAGGGGTCCCGTCGACCCGATGTGCCCACAACCGCAGGCCAGGCTCGTGTGGGCAGGGGTGGTGGGAGTGGCGGCAGGAGGAGTCGAGATCTGACCAGTCAGCTGTAGGGCCTGGAATGTCAGAACTACGCAACATCATGGAGGCATACCTGCGGGACACCAGGGAGATCAGCCAGGTACTGGGGACCCTCACAGAGATCAAAAACCTGCAGGCCGAGCAACACGCCAGTCAACAAGAACTCCAAGGACCGATGCAGGCAAGACTGGCTGAGCTCCTTGCGGTGCAAAGGGACATAAGCCATTCACTCCGTCGGATCGCAGACAACATGGAGCACCCTCCCTGTGTCACCAGGCAAGACACTTCTAGGCGAAGACCACCACCAGGCACAGGGAGGGAGGAGGAGGAATCGTCCGACGGAGCATTCCATGCATCGTCAAGGCATGCATATGAGGGTTCCCCAAGGAAGGTGGGTCGTCCACGGAAAAGACAGTGAGAGGGAGCGGGCCATGCGCATCTCCCAGGTCACCTGGTCTGGCACCTGGACTTTGCGTGCAACTGTTGTATTTCTATCTAGGACCCTAATTCGATATTCCCGATTCATTCCCTTATGTGGTTATAATTAATAATATCCTTATAAAGGCATAAGAATCATATCCATATTTAGTAATAGCCCATGCAGTCCAAAGCACGGCAAGGCTACTCCTATAGACTCCTAGAAAGCACAATGCGTTCTTTAAACAAACCAAGCCTCCAGAAGCCCGGGAAAACCCCCTGCTCTTGTTTTGATTTGCACAAGAACTCCTGGAGTCCAGAAAGAACTGTTAGTTCTTAGTGACGTCTTATGCCCAACCTTACATCAAACCCGGCACCTTTCAGGTATAAATATACCAACGTTGCCTTAAGCAAACACACGGTGGTTGGGAGCAGAGCGACATTCTACTTGCCCGGGAGCCAAGCTGTTATGAGAGCCGACGGAAACCGCCCCTCCCCTTGACGCACTGAGAGAGACGCTGTCTTTTTCTCCAGCCGAGAAAATCCAGCTCCGGTGTTCCCAAGTCACCCTCGCGGGTTGCTGGGAGATCGAGTCCTGGGAAGTGAGATACAAGACCTCCTTCATTCTATAACCAAGGTACGGAGCTGATTGAAACCTTAGAGAGAATTCTTGATTACGATACTTGGCAAAACTTAACTTAACTTAAAACTCCATCTTACTTACTCCTTCCCACGTATTAGGCTTAGGTCAGGTACACTGGGGTAGGCGTATCTTAGAAGCACCAGTTGAGTTCGTTAGTCAATGTTTTTATGTATGTATTTATTATATCCATTTTAAAGTATCATATGGCTAAGAAACCATATCAATGCTTTTACAGTATTATTTCATAATACTACTTTTACTGTACGCACTTTACTTTATAATAAGTATTACCATTGTGGCAATTCATTTCTCTTGCATGAGAAAGAAGACTGCTCAATAAAATAACACCTTTTATTGAAAACGCCCGTCTCTCTATTTCTCTGCACTCTGGTGGAACTAAGCATGCACGATTGACTGAGTGAAATAGCTGTCTATTGTTTCACACAACTCTAGCGATACACTCTTCATTCTGGGGGAGCAAAGTTGTCATGTTATATGGTTGTCAGAAGCTATTTCCCTTCTTGTCTAAATCAGGACGGGTAACCCTTTCCTGAAAATTCGAGAAAGTTTCTAGTGACCTCTGAGCTAGCTGCCAAAACTAATTAAGTCTAACATAGTCAGAAGAGACCTAGATGACCTCAATCCTATGTATACACTGCTGTTTATGTTATTCCAATGTGCAGAGCCTATTGGGAATATAGGAACTACAGTACAAGTGTGCAAGGTAGAGCAGGGTGCAAGGCAGAGGGGAGAAGGGGGCAAGGGGGAGAAGGGTGCAAGGCAGAGAAGGGTGCAAGGCAAAGGGGGATATGGGCTTAAGGTGGATAAGGGTGCAAGGCGGAGGGGGAGAAAGGTGCAACGCAGAGGGGTGAAGGATGCAAGGTGGAGGGGAGAAGGGTGGAAGGCAGTGAAGGGTGTAAGGCAAAGGGGGAAACAAAACCAATACAGATCTGCTGAAGCATCCAAGCAAAAATTGCATGGCGCAGATTCACAAGCCCCTTGTGCCTCTTTCACGCCACTGTTGCGTCACCTTTGTGATACAGCGGCGGCACAAAAGCGGCACCATGGTGCTGGGTATTTACAAGGTGACGCATCTGGGAGATGTGTCATGTTCTAAAGCCCTGCGCCAGAAGTAGGTGTTCTGGCGCAGGGGGGGGGGGGGGGGGTGGGGAGGGGTTGATAGTTTCAGCGCAGGAACGCCTCACAAAAGTGGCTGGGTGAAAGATTTCACTCAGTCACTTTTAAGCCCATGCTGCGTCAAAACCCTGCGCATGCTTGAAGCAGGTGTAAGGATTGATGCAGCATTGTGCAGATAGGGCCCCACAGAGCATTGCTGGAGCTGCGTTGCGCTGGTGACGCAACTTCAGCAATGCACAACTTCTACGCCACAGATGCGTGATGCAGCTCTGCCGTTTTTCCCCCATGGTGCTCCGCATTGTAAATGTGTTGCATCCATGCTGGCGGAGCTGTGGTGCACAATGACTGGCGAATCCCTGCTGATATGCAGGGATATGCCAGTTATTGTAAATATGCCCCCACATGTCAATGACTCTGGAGCACATATCAATCTGACCTCACAACATACCCATCCATAAGCGAACATTGAGGACAATCCAAAGCATAGACAACTACCAGGTGGAACATTGCCAACTACAATGTGTATGAAAAATGGATGTTGCATTACATGGCATTAACATTGTCTGTCTCTCACACCCACAGGGCAACATGCGGAATCTAACCCCAACAATGGGGGAGATGATTCAGGACCCTGATCTCACTGACAGCGAAGCCTCTCACCACTCCACGGATGACCCCGACCAACCTGGCACCTCTGGTGTCCAAACCCGTGCAGCACCTGGATCAGGCACATCTGCGCTCACCAACACCATCATTCCTGACACATCCCAGTAGACATCTAGGATCCCTGCCCACAGTCAACAACTGAGCCAGTCTTACAATGAGGGACAAGGTTCACCAGGCACCCAGGAGGTGGCAGACAACACCACCACTGCCATCCCTCAGGGGTCCCGTCGACTCGATGTCCCCACAACCGCAGGCCAGGCTCGTGTGGTAGGTGTGGTAGGGGTGGTGGGAGTGGCGGCAGGCAGAGGCGAGAACTTGACCAGTCAGCTGTAGGACCTGGAATGTCAGAACTACGCAACATCATGGAGACATACCTGCGGGACACCAGGGAGATCAGCCAGGTACTGGGGACCCTCACAGAGATCAAAAACCTGCAAGCCGAGCAACACGCCAGTCAACAAGGATATCAAGGACGGATGCAGGCAAGACTGGCTGAGCTCCTGGCGGTGCAAAGGGACATAAGCCATTCACTCCGTCGGATCGGAGACAACATGGAGCACCCTCCCTGTGTCACCAGGCAAGACACTTCTAGGCGAAGACCGCCACCAGGCACAGGGAGGGAGGAGGAGGAATCGTCCGACGGAGCATCCCATGCATCTTCAGGGCATGCATATGAGGGTTCCCCAAGGAAGGTGGGTCGTCCACGGAAAAGACAGTGAGAGGCAGCGGGCCATGCTCATCTCTCAGGTCACCTGGTCTGGCACCTGGACTTTGTGTGCAATAGCATCACATCATTGACTGTCCTACTGTGCCACATGGACTTGCTGGTTGCAGTCTGATCAATGATGCCAAGCACTGTGATCTGGACTCTGGTGACTCCAACTGCAAGGCATCACATCTCCATCTGTGAACTTTGGATTCTCTGGATCATTGTACAGCACCTATCACTTACTCAAGAATCACGTACCTGACAGATAAATAAACAAAATAATCACAAAGAAAATTGATGTTGCAGTCATTGAGCATGAGTCAACAACATACGTGTGGGGACATGTCAAAGTATGCCTAAGTGTGGAACAAACTCAAGCCATCCATACACTGGGATCTGAGTCTGGTCGAGGACACACATAGGTCACAATGTATCATTTAATACATACATGGAGTGCAAAAATCACATGTGATGGTTTCAAGCTGCTGAGGGGGGGCTTGACATTCTGCTCAGACAGACAGGTTTGGAAGAGCATCATGAAGGCGTAGAGGTCATGGGTGGGAGAAGTGTGGCTCAATGATTAGAGCGGCAGACGCTGATGCAGCTGTCTAGCCCGGGACCAGGGTTCAATTCCCCGCCTCGGGGAGTCTTGGGCTCAAAATTCCACGGACCTGATAATTCTCGCCGCTGTGCCTATTCCAATCATGGAGTCCAACTCTGGGCAATAGCTTGCTTAATCTCCACAACGTCCCCCACAACGCTAAGGATGCCTGACCTCCACCTTGGGGGTGCCCAGGAGTGGACGCCTCACAGGGGAAGCCAGGATGGGTTCCGCAGTGGTATTCGTACAAGCTCCTTGAGACCCTTGCGGGTGAGTAGTGCGCTATACAAGTATCAATTTACAATTTACATGGGTCATGTGGAGGTGCCCGAGGAGGGAGTCCCAGGTCTGTTTTGCGAGGTGGGAGAACTATCTCCTGCATGCAGTTGTTCTGTGGATGTGATGAATGGTGGCCAGGTCAAGGTTGGCTGGACGAAGTTGGGGCAATGGGGTGTTGGATGAGAGACGTCCAAGGTCATTTTTTTAGTCTGTGGTTGTGGAGTGCCTCCTGAGTGTGGCTGAGGAGTCTGAAGGTGATCCTGCAGTTGACAGTGAGACATTGTAGGTATCTCAGGTGGACAGTGATGTGGCACTGGCAGGGGATGTTGAGGATGAGGTGTGCGGATGCACACTGGATGTGTACAAGTCCTCCTGGAGTTTGGCTGTTGTTCCAGCGGAGAGAGGGCGTTGCCGTAGTTAACACAGCTGGTGATGTGGACCTGGGTGACTGTCTGTCTTGCCTTGGAGTGGGTCTATCTGCAGATAATTTTCAGCATGCAGAGGGTGTTGCAGCATGAGGTAGAGATGGTGTTGAGTTGCATGGTTATTATGAGCGAAGAGTCTACGATGAACACAGCTTGCGTGCCTGGCCACTGGGAGCTTGTGCGATGCCCAGGCCAGTGGGACACAAGGAGTTGTCCCAGCGGTAAGGGGACAATCCTCAGATGATGACCTCAGTCTTGTCCAAGTCCAGCCTCAGGTGGCTGATGTTCATCCATTCGTCAACGGACCTCATGCCTTCTTGAATGCTGGATCTGGGAGTGGCTGGGTATTTGGTGAGGGTGAGGAGCAGATGGGTGTCAATGGCATAGGACATGATGATGAGGATGTGTGCGCATGTGATGGTGGAGAGGGGGGTCATGGAGACATTGAAGATCGTCACGCTGAGAGATGAGCCCTGGGGCTTGGGCCAGATGACCCCAGTGTACTATGTGGTGAAGGAGGGAAGTGGATTCCCTGGGCCTTGCTGGTGAGGTACTTGGTGATTTAATCCTGGGCCCTCCTCTGGATCGCAGTGTTGGAGAATGTGTGATCTAACAGTGTGGTAGCACATGGTGTAGAATGTCGTTGAGAGGTCGAGGGGGTGAAGGTGGTGGTGTCACCATTGTTGAGCAGGGTCCAAGATGTTGGTCAGTTGCTCATCGACTGTCTTCTTGATGACATTTGCCTGGTAGGGAAGCAGGGTGATGTTCCAGGAGATCCTGCAGTACTGCCGTCCATTGTTTAAGAAGGGCCTGGGTCTCTGCATGCCTCCTGCTCCCATGGAATGTGGCGTACCCAAAGGAGACATTCATGATGTGCCGGAAGTGGGCTTCAAGGATGGGGTATGCTGTGATTGAGATGTTGTGTGGGAAGGGTCCTGATGGAGAGCCGGAGTGGATGGTGTACATGAGCCGGATGGGGTCTTTGCTGCTGACGGGAGTTCAGAACCTGAGGGGGGTATGTCCTGCGGATAATAGCGCTGTCTGACTCAGTGTGGCGAGGCTGTCGTGTATGTGCACGAGCTTGCAGTGGTAGAATGTTGCAAGGGATTCCCTTGGTCTTGCAAGGGTGGGATGTCTTTTGGATGGAGAGCTGGGGTTAGATAGTTCACTCACGATGCCGACGAGCTCCTTGATGTCGTGTGTGTTGGTGCATAGGCCCTACCTGAAGGATGTCCTCTTGTCCATGCTGATTATATGGTGATGTCTGTGTGTGGCGGTTTTCAGGGCAGAAAGATAACTGATGGGTGTTTGTTTTGCAAGGTTTGCCCAAGAGTCCGGCTAGATCTGTATGAGTCCAGTAGGTCTGCCTTGTCCCAGGTGGCTTAACTGTTGTTGTGCTTTACAGGAAAGTCTGCCAATGTGGCAAGAGTGTTGGATCCGTCGCTGATCCAGTGTATGAGGTTGCAGGGTGTGGCGGTGGTGTTGGTTGGTGTGTCCTGGGTGAGGGTTCCACACAGCTTGTCTGTGGTGACTTAGATCAAGCATCTTTGGGGGATCTGTAGCGGAGTGTGGGGCAGTGTGTTGTCAGAGAACTGGATGCAAATGTTGATCTACCAATGAAGGATGGTGGTGTAGTTATCCTCCAGCCAGAAGTTGCTGTCCCCCAGCCACATGTAGTCTGTGGAGGTGAGGGCCAACATGCTGATGTAGTTGTTGATGGCTTAGCGGAATTGTGGGTGTAGGCCTGGAGATCTGTAGATGAGTGTTATTCTGAGGGTGGTCAGGGGGTTGGTGTGAAACCTGAAGTGCAGGTGCTTGACAATGCTGAGTGTTTCCTTGGTGTTGTATGTGATTCTGAGGGTGTAATTCTGAATGAACTGCAATTCATCCTCCTGGATTGTTGGTGCGATCCCTGCGGGTGATCTTGTATCCGTCTGTGATGGCAATGTTGAAGTTGTGTGCTGAGGATGCGTTCAACCAGATTACTGTAATGAAGACGATGTGTGGGGCTGTTGTGTTGAGGAGGTAACAAAGTCCAATAACATGCTAGTGGATGGAGCGGGTGTGGAGTAGGAGGCACATGACCTGGTTGTACGGACATGGTCTGTAAGGCGGGTCAGCGCGGTGTAGGCTGTAGGAGTTGCACACCCAGCATGCAAAGCTATCGTGTGTGCGCTTAGGGGTTGCCTGATAGTAGGTGGTTGATTGACCGGTGTTCATTGCTTGGAGGGTGGCTGGAGCATGAGTCTGTTGTGTTACGTGGGTCATGCAAGGACCAGAGGGTCTTGCACTGTGCACGTTGCAGTCGCTGACGGGAGCTGACGGTCCAGCCTTTGGCACGGCATTGGCGCAACAGTGGCACAGACAAGCTGCTGACTGCATTAAAAATGGGTGGAGGGAGGGAGGAGCATCTAGGAGGCGTATGGTTTTCAGAATCAGGGCACTCGGTGGGGGGGTGCCACAGGGGAGGCAGCAGCAGGAATGCATGAACACCTGACGGTGGAAGGGGTGAGAAACTAGGCCAAAACTAGCACACAAAGACAAGGAGGTTAGAAAGGCACAGTGTAACAGGTGTATGGAAAGGAAGGAGTGCCTGGTTACTCATGGGTCACTCAAAGAAAATGGATGAACAATAACAACAAGCATTGGAAATGCAATAGGTCTCGCATTAGGAAAGTTTGAGCTATTGGTCTTATAAATGACATTTTTTTTATTTATGTGTTGTTTTTTAAAATATCTAAATTAATAGCTTTGTCATTTACAATGCCAATAGTTATAACTTTCGCAAATGTGACACCTATAGCATTTGTAATGCAACATGTTTTGTATTTACGTGACTTAGATGTATTGATATTACAAATAACAATGGCTTTTAACTTTTTTAAATAATGAATACTTAAATAAAAGTGATTGTAATTTATAAGGGCAATAGCTTAAACTTTTGTAAATAACTTTAGTGAAGATTATGTTCAGTGTATTTTATTGTGACGAAAATCCAAGAACAGAAGTGAAATATTAACATCTTTTTTGACATTTGTAATAAAGCATGAAACATTGAGAGAACATATTTGAACCAGTGACGCTGTGGTGATGCTGAGTGATGCTGTGGTTGCGCTGAGTGATGCTGTGGTTGAGCTGAGTGATGCTGTGGTTTGCGCTGAGTGATGCTGTGGTTGCGCTGAGTGATGCTGTGGTTGCGCTGAGTGATGCTGTGGTTGCGCTGAGTGATGCTGTGGTTGCGCTGAGTGATGCTGTGGTGGTGCTGAGTGATGCTGTGGTGGTGCTGAGTGATGCTGTGGTGGTGCTGAGTGATGATGTGGTGGTGCTGAGTGGTGCTGTGGTGGTGCTGAGTGGTGCTGTGGTTTTGCTGAGTGGTGCTGTGGTGGTGCTGAGTGGTGCTGTGGTGGTGCTGAGGGATAATGTGGTGGTGTTGAGTGATAATGTGGTGGTGCTGAGTGATAATGTGGTGGTGGTGAGTGGTGTTGTGGCGGTGCTGAGTGGTGCTGTGGTGGTGCAGAGTGGTTCTGTGGTGGTGCAGAGTGGTGCTGTGGTCATGCAGAGTGGTGCTGTGGTGGTGCAGAGTGATAATGTGGTGGTGCTGAGTGATAATGTGGTGGTGCTGAGTGATAATGTGGTGGTGCTGAGTGGTGCTGCTGAGTGATGTTGTGGTGGTGCTGAGTGGTGCTGTGGTGGTGCTGGGTGGTGCTGTGGTGGTGCTGAGTGATAATGTGGTAGTGCTGAGTGATAATGTGGTGGTGCTGAGTGATAATGTGGTGGTGCTGAGTGATAATGTGGTGATGCTGAGTGATGCTGGGGTAGCGCTGGGTGATGATGTGGTGATGCAGAGGGCAGAAAGGCACAAAAAACGAGTCTAACAGAGGGCAGAAGGGCAGAAAAACAAGGGAAAAACGAGTCTAACAGAGGGCAGAAGGGCACAACAAGAAGCTCTTTACAAGGAACCACTTTACCTCCATAGATAGTTTCAGAGTATTAAAAAAATCACGAGTAAAGCGATCAGGCCACCTTGTGTTCAGGCTGACATGCTGGTTGCAGGACTGAAGTAGATTTAAGGGAAATACATTTTTTTCCAAACGGTTCAGTCACTCTGAAAGGCTAAAAAAAAAGAGGAAGATCCAGTGAAAAGAAGATTCAAGAGTGCAGGAGTGGAAGTTTAATTCTGTGATAGGCGATTAGTTTACTCCTTAATTCCAGTGTTGTATTTACCTCATGTCGCGCTCCAGTCCTCTTGGTTAACATAGCATCCTTAAGCAGACTAGCCCTGAAGTGGCAGTACTCTCTGCAGACAGGGAAGGCAAGTCAATTTGTCTGCTCGCCCTTTGATTGCATGCTGTCTGCATTGAGCACTTAGTCCCACTAGTTAAATAGCACTTGTCCATCATCCTGTGCCACCTATAGAGACCCACACACCCATATGTAAAACTGCGCTGCATTACTTAGTAACCTGCAGTAATAAACATGTATGTCTATAACGTTTGCACATATAGAGAGAGCGTTTCATATGAGACCTGGTGTTTGAAAGCACCCTAATAATTTATCAATAAAATAAGCAATGTAAAATAACAGATGTTGCTTTAACCACTCACTTTACCAACCTCAGTAGGATGACAGGCTCGGTCCGCATTGCCAGGATTTCAAATGGCGATGTTCAGATCACTATATTTGCCAGTAGGGAGTATTCAACTCGCTGTGCTATCTTGCAGACAGCAAGCCAATAAAGCGATGAGCTATACCCAGCCCAGTGGGAAAATGTGACTGTCAGCATTTTCTATGAAAACTTTTTTTCCGTCAGTCATCACACAATCCATAATTCCATTATTTAATTGACAGTTTAAAAAAAAAGGATATTTCTAGCTCAAAAGGATCAAAAGTTATTAAAAGTGCTGCACACAGACACTTTAGGAATGTTAACCAGTCATCTTCAGTCGTTTATTGCTGTAGTCAGGCATATAAAGAAGCGACAATGTTGCCCAAGATCAAGAAATATCCCCCAGTGGAAAGATATTTGTCCTGAGCAGGAAACAAAAAACGCACGGCCTGATGCACATAAGAGTTTTGCAGTCGTAAAATCTGTAATTTGGAAAATTACAGGCTTTATAGAGACACAGCCCTAAATCGCAATGTACTTAAGGTTCATTACAAGACGTAAATAAATGTCTTTGTGACTCACAATACGTTCTATGACACATAATATGGATTGATAGGAAAAGGTGGCATAAACTGGGCGTCCCTACTGATTCGAAAATCTTTAAGGGGTGTTGGGTCCCACCACCAAAACTGGGGGTGCCCATTCACAAAGTGGTCCATGTCTGCGAGCGCCACTTGCATTTTTAAATGTTAGGGTGTGGGGACAGGGGGAAGCATGCAGGAGACCCCCAAATGCACTTCACTTCACTCCCAGGGGCAGAGGCTGAAATCCATAAAATAAAAGAGCATTATGCAACTGTGACTGCAGGGACGGGGTATGCTGTCCCTCGCAGGCCTCCGTCCCGCCCAGCCCTTTCAGTAGGGTTCAGGCTCAATCTGCTGGTGTTGCTGCTTGGGGATTCTGGTTTGCAAGCCTGTTGGCAGCTGTGCAAGGCCTTGTTGCACGTCGTCTTGGGCGGGGCCCCACTCGCTGAAGTTTAAACCACCGCCGGGTGAGGCACATGAAATGAGATCGGCTGTTTTACACTGGTTTTAAACTGAAAGAGGTGCCACTATAATTATAGCATAATTTTCCTTTCTTTGCTGCATAAACAAGTCAACTCGGCCACATAGAAAGAAAGAAAGAGAGAGAAAGGGGGAGGGAGAGACAGGGGGGAAAGAGAAAGAGTTAGAGCGAGAGAGAGGGAGAGAGAGAGAGGGGGAAAGAGAAAGAGATGGAGAGAGAGAGAGAGAGAGAGAGAGAGAGAGAGAGAGAAAGGAGAGAGAGAAAGGAGAGAGAGAGAAAAGGGAAAGAGAGGAGAGGGAGAGGGGGGAGAGAAAGGAGAGAGAGAAAGGAGAGAGAGAGAGAGAGAGAGAGAAAGGAGAGAGAGAGAGGAGAGGGAGGGAGAGGGGGGTAAAGAGAAAGAGATAGAGCGAGAGAGAGGGAGAGAGAGAGAGGGGGAAAGAGAAAGAGATGGAGAGAGAGAGACAGAGAGAGAGAAAGGAGAGAGAGGGGGAGAGAGAGATGGAGAGAGAGAGAGAGAGAGAGTGGAGAGAGAGAGGGAAAGGAGAGAGAGGAGAGAGAGAGGGGGGAGAGAGAGATTGAGAGAAAGAAAGGAGAGAGAGAGAGAGAAAGGAGAGACAGAGAGAGAGAGAGCGAATACGCCATGGTGGGAGCTGCAGCCTTCGCTCTATTTCTAAAGAATCTCGTAATGTCATTTTAATTTTCTTCCCTATCTATCGAGTTATTTTGAGTATTTCGCTCGTTTTTTCTATTTTGGTATTTTTAGCTGGGAATATTTTTCTATTCGTGGAGGAAGAAAGAGCTTGTGGGGATGGGTGGGGGGAGGGCGGTGAGGAGAGATGGGGAGGGAAGTGGAGAGACCGGGAGGAAGAGGAGGATGAGAGAGTGTGAAAGGAAGTCGACGAGCGAGAAGCAGACAGACAGATGGAGCAGAGATGGTAGAGAGGAGGGGTGAACACGGGAGGAGACAGAGGGGTGGACGCGGGTTCAAAGGGACGGGGGCGAGTGGACAGACCCAGGAGGTGGACACTGGAGAGAGCGGGAAAGAAAGGGGGAGAAAGGACAGAGTGAGAGTGAAAAGATGGAACGGACAGGGGGGAGTGGGGGTGGGGAGAACCCATAACTGAGTGCCTCGGTTATTCTCAGTGCCCTCAGCCTCTCATCAGTCAGAGCGGGGAATTAACCCCGCATTAAAGCCTTGGGCGGCACAGGCCTTGAATGTAGTGCGCACTCAAAACGTGATTTACCAAAATAACCTGTGGAGAGAAAAATGGGTAAAAAGATAAATCTGTATAAATAGAAGAGAGAAAAGGATTTATTGTGGCGTGAACTTAGAAGAGTGCGGAAGTAGGTACTGAACGCTTTCTATTCCGGTATTTTTAGCTGGGAATTTTTTTCTATTCGTGGAGGAAGAAAGAGCTGGCGGGGATGGGTGGGGGGAGGGTGGTGAGGAGAGATTGGGAGGGAAGTGGAGAGACCCGGAGGATGAGGAGGATGAGAGAGCGTGATAGGAAGAGAGTCGACGAGCGAGAAGCAGACAGACAGACGGAGTGGAGATGGGAGAGAGGAGGGGTGAACACGAGAGGAGACAGAGGGGTGGACGCGGGTTCAAAGTGGTGGGGCGAGTGGACAGACTCAGGAGGTGGACACTGGAGAGAGCGGGAAAGAAAGGGGGAGAAAGGACAGAGCGAGGGAGAAAAGAGGGAACAGATAGAGGTGTGGGGGGGAGACCCCATAACTGAGTGCTTTGGTTATTCCCAGTGCCCTCAGCCTCTCATCAGTCAGAGCGGGGAATTAACCCCGCATTAAAGCCTCGGGCGGCACAGGCCTTGAATGTAGTGCGCACTCAAAACGTGATTTACCAAAATAATCTGTGGAGAGAAAAATGCGTAAAAAGATAAATCTGTATAAATAGAAGAGAGAAAAGGATTCATTGTGGCGTGAACTTAGAAGAGTGCGGAAGTAGGTACTGAACGCCAGTGGTGTAAAAGGGCATCAGAGAACAGCCAGAGCTGCAGACCGGGGGGCAATGGATACTGGGTGTGCTCGAGGGTACAGAGCGCGTCGTTACAAGCAGAGGGACGAGAAGTAGGTTAAAGGTGGGGAGAATAAGTGGGCACAGCCATTTATAACAAAATAATAAACATTGATTAAAATGAAGGAGACACGGCCTGGCGGCCGTGAAACTGAAAGTACAGCCGGCCGGCCCTGAATAATTAGGGGATGAGAAATGCGCTGGGAGGAGAAATGCAGAGCGCACGCTGGGAAGCTTGTGGGAGGGAGGCTGGGCTGCCTTTGATGTGGTAATGCGAGGCAGGCAGGCAGGCGACTGGTGGCATTGTGCACGCGCTTTTTAGGGCTTGCGCTTGTGCATTGACCTAAAAAGCACATGCACTGCATGGAATCGCCAGTGGAATCGCCAGTGGTTAAACTCTGGATAAGCCACTATAGAGCTTCGCCAGCTATGCGCAAGCGCATCAGTAGGCGAGCCCCAAAAAATGACGGGCACAGGATCAGGCTCCAAAAGGCCAAGCTGCGCCCAGGACACACAGCGTCAGCAGGTGTTGCATGCCTGTTGTGGGTAGCAACCTGCACAAATACATACACAACCAAGTACTTCATGCACAATAGGGATCATTAGCCATGAAGAACTGCATGCATGTTGCCAAAGTACAAATGCACCCATATGCACAATCTTAGACAATTATGCCATAGGTGACACATGCAAAGTGGCAAGAGATCTGCGGTGACTGAGATGAGGCACATTTTACTGTGGTGAACACATTTACTGCACAAACGGATCAAGTTTGTGTTGAGGCCATGCTGCATAAGCCAATGTCCATGGCCAGTGCCATTGCTCTGCAGAAAATATCAGTCATGTAATGAGTCTACCTGTACTGCTGGTGAACCAATGTGCACAGGACTGCCTGTGACTGTCAGGGCCTTGAATCCTCGGAAACGTGCGATGCTCAAAGGGGTCCATTTCCCTATAGCCCCTTGGTCTGAGTAGAAATTACAGACTCAAAAGGGTGATCAGGCGAGGGACGTAAAGGAAGGGAACAGCACGGAGGGAGATCAGAAACAAAGGTAAATAAGCATAAGAATTCAACACTTCTTGTCATTGAATCACAGAATACCTCAGGACCTATACTGTAACAGTAATACCTGTAAAGGAAAACAACAGCCACTGTATCCGAGTTGGGATCACAGTAATGAAAGTGCTACTGGATCTGAGGATCAAACAAGGACATTACTACACACTAACAAAGAAGGCTGTTCTATACGTTTCCATGTATTTATCCAGCAGTTAGCAACATAACCAAAAAGTTTTAAGAGCCAAGTAACTGGGGAATTTGAGCTTTCTTCAGGAGGAGCTCTACAAGCCCCTGATAAACAATCCACATGAATTCCTAGCACATGGAAAGGTGATGAAACACCATAACACACCAAAGAAAGTTTTGTACGAGTTGCTAAATAAATGGCCAAAATTATGATCCTGCTCCAAGGATTGTGCAACTAGCACAGGGATCACCAATGAAACATAAAAGGTAGCAGAGTATTGCAGCGATATGAAGGGGGTATAACGCTCTTCAGGCTGCTTCAACACAATTAGAGCCTTGCGGTACTCCAGAAATTCACAGTGTATGAATAAAGTCCAATAAACAGAAATTGAAATGCGCTGCTGCGCATCTCACACAAAGCAGACAATCCGTAGTTCTCCCAGGGAATCAGTGAGGGTCAAGAAGGGAAATTACCCAGCCCACGCAAGAGCCTTAAGAAGCTCGTCCAATGAGGGAGGGAATTAGGTAAACACAAGGAAGCCCCACAAGAACCAGTCATTGGCTCGTCCAACTGGTCTTTGAATTGCCAAAAAGAACAAGCTGCTGGGCCAGAACTCAACAGAGAGTAACGAGGAGCGATGGTGCAAAAGCACCCCTACCGTGACCAGGATATGCAGCACGCCACAAGAGAATCCTAGAATTAATGGTACCCGACTGGTGCCACGGATGCGTTTACATTCGCTTCCACGCAACGTTGTGACATCATCAACGCCACTTTCTTGGCTTCATGGGAAATGTAATTTCTCATCCACTTACTGAGAAGGCTTTCACCGCAGTGTTCTCCACCGGCCCTGAGGAAGCGATGTGACAGTGACATGACATACTGGCACAAAAGGCAATGCAAAAACACGAGGAGGGAGGTACCCTCGGAACCAATATGGGACAGGGTAAACAAGGTTAAAAAGAAAAGAAGTCCCTGAGCTTAAGGATATCCCTTATGTCGTAATATAGCCAGCCTGAGATGTTTGGGGGAGGCTATATCCGACCTAAAGACTAACCTTACAATCTAGTTAGAACTATAATATTCACTAAATAGTGGCTAAACGTCAGTTTGGGAACTCTGTGAGAAATATATAATAACATCATGCAACATTTAAAAACACTCTAATATGCACCAGCAATTAAAATCATCAGTTTATTACTAAAAGTTAATGACATATTCAAGCTTCACAATACATGATAATGCAACAAAATACAAATAAAAAACCAAGAGTCGACGCAGCGTTTCGGTGTCTTGTGTAGATAGGTACACCTTCTTCAGGATGGTTTTTTAAAAATCACTCGAAATTTGAGGAATTCGAGGTCATAAATGATACCTTGATGATACAGCTTCTTATTCTTTTGGCAGCGTATCTTGCATTTTTTGGCAATGGATTTTTTAAGAATTTTCCACCTGAATCCAAGATAATGCGTAAATTCTATGTTTCGCTGTACCAGGGGTGACCACCGTATGGATAATAAGATCAGATACAGATTTGCTTTTAAATAAAAAGCTAGATACAATCCCATCTTGGAGTAATTTATAGGAGGAGGCTTATGGCTGGTATGCCGTTGAGGGATAGAAGGGTCTTGGTACTTGCTTCCTTCCGCCGTTTTTGTATTATGTCCGTATTCTGAAGCAAGCTGTACCAGGACCCGGTGACAGGGAGGCCGCTGTTTTTTAAGAAGACGTTAATCCAAAATACGGACATAATACAAAAACGGCCCGCAGCTGCAGCTTCATTTGTGGCACCCTGCTACGCCTCATGATGAATGCATCATGTGTCGATCCTGGAAAATGTGCACAAACGTGGGAAATCAGCATGTTAGCAAGACACACCATAAGGACATTTATTGAATGGTAATGTTTACGGTTGCGGTAAGCCTGCGCCTGTGCCTGTGGTCACACCAAAGCCACATGTGTCCCTTCAATCGACCCAATGACATGTGGCATCCCTCCCAGGGCATAGAAATCACCCTTGACATCTCTCAACTCTTCAGGAGGAAGAAATTTGATGAATTCATCAATCTGCTCCAACATGGCTGCCAAAACATCACACAGGACACAGCTGAACATGGTCTGTGACATTCTACCATCAGCTATGGTTATTTGAAACGTACCTGTAGCAAAGAAATGTAGGGCTGCCATCACCTTTATCTTGGGGGTCAGCGCAGTAGGATACCTGTGTTGCGATTGGAGATGTGGTGCCCGCTTGTTCGTCAACTCCTGAATCAACTGTTGAGTGAATCTGTAACGTTGGATGCAGGCACATTCCCTCATGGTAGCCAAGTCTGGGAATGGCCTTGGTACAGGCGGTGCCCTGCAGGACATTTTTGGGAATAATGAAGATTGACAGTCAGCCAACATCAATGGCAATGTACGTAGCACATGCAAAACTGCTCCTAGACATCAGGTCACTATGGAGTCTGCCGAGTGCAATACATACTAGAAACATATGCCAGCTTGCTGGCACTTCTACGAAAAGCCAGATACACCTGTTGATTGACAAAGCAACATGACATGCCCTGAAATGAGCTGCTGGGCCGGTCTGAGTGAACAGCCCGAGTTATCACCGGAGCGACACATATCACCATACCTGCAGTGGAAGTATGTCATCCCAACCAGATAGCTGACTGCAAGGCACACGCACAGGTCACTTGGAATGTCAAATGTACATAAAAACACATTGCAATTAAGGTGTACATGTGACAAGGAAATAACAAAGCCATTTACCCGACGCAGACATTTATGCCTGGGAAAATATGATATCTGATGCACACTGACCCAACAGCCGTGGGAATCCACATGTGGCATGGTGTGCCTAGATGTGAAACGATTACCATCTCAACACAGACCCATGTTAGATGCACCAACAGCAGATGCATTTTATGGAACACAAACAGCACTCTCAATATTACACATGACACACACCTGACATAGTCACATAGGGTCATGCTAAGCATGACATGTCAATTGACAAAGTACCCCAGACCCTGGCATCAGGAGACAGGTGCCGGTAGTAAGGACTCTGCCATCCCAGTGTTGCTTTGCATTTCAAAATTGGACTAATGATACACATGTGACAAGTGTCAAGTTGATGTGTGCCACATAGTGCCCAATCACACATGGCAGGTGTCCACAGGTCATCACACATTGGTTGTGCAACAAGATTAGATGCCCTCTGCTACATCACTGGCTGCTACACCTAGGGTCTGCACATGAAAGTATGCAATGACAAGTACTTGATAGACATCCTTGTGCGAACCGTACCCCTACATCCCTACTGTGTGTGTGCCTCGTATCAATATTGTAATGGTGCCATACGTGCGTGTGTGAAACGCACCCTATCCCTCCATCCGCATCAGTGTGTGAAACGCACCGTACCCCTGCATTTGAATCAGTGTGTAAAATGCACCATACCCCTGCATTTGCATCAGTGTGATAAACGCGCCGTGTGAAACGCACTGTACCCCTGCATTTGCATGAGCGGGTGAAATGCAACGTACCCCTGCATTCACATCAGCGTATGCAACGCACCGTGTGAAACGCACCATACCCCTGCATTTGCATCAGCGTGTGAAACGCACCATACCCTTGCATTCGCATGAGCGGGTGAAACGCACGTACCCCTGCATTCGCATCAGCGTGTGAAATGCACTGTACCCCTGCATTCGCATCAGCGTGTGAAACGCACCGTGTGAAACTCACCGTACCCCTGCATTCGCATCAGCGTGTGAAACGCACCGTGTGAAACTCACCGTACCCCTGCATTCGCATCAGCGTGTGAAACGCACCGAGTGAAACGCACCGTAACACTGCATTTGCAACAGTGTGTGAAACGCATCGTACCCCTGCATTTGCGACAGTGTGTGAAACGCACCGTACCCCTGCATTTGCATCAACGTGTGAAATGCACCATACCCCTGCATTCGCATCAGCATGTGAAACGCACCATACCCATGCATTCGCATCAGCGTGTGAAACGCACCGTACCCCTGCATTCGAATCAGCTCGTGAAATGCACCATACCCCAGCATTCGCATCAGCGTGTGAAACGCACCGTACCCCTGCATTCGCATCAGCGTGTGAAACGTGCAGTACCACTACTTTCCGGGCGTGTGTGCGCATCATATCACTATTGTAATAGTGCCATACGCGAGCGCACCGTACCCATACATTCCTGGCGTGTGTGCGCATCGTATCACTATTGTAATGGTGCCATATGCGAGCGCCTGAAACGCACCGTACACGTGTGTGAATCTCAAAAATTACTTAGGGGACACAAAGAGGACAAGTAGTAGGCCCTGAATGCATCCTGGGTGTTATGGATACTGAGTTTTGAGTAGCTATGTGTCCAACAGGTGTCAAAGCCGTATGTTTAAAGGGATTGGAGGAAACGTACGATGCAAATAAATCTGACCTATCACTCTGTACTCCTCGAACTGAAAGCCCCTCAGCAGCACTGACGTAAGGCAGCATGAACCCCTGAGAAGGCACTTGCTTGCACAACATTGGAGTGGACCACCCTGCTGCTGTCACTGCATCCTCTGTCTCCTGCAATGGCACGTTCTGTGGAGAGGGCCCCAGCATTATCTGAGGAGGAGAACCAGGCCCTGCTGGACAGCCTACTCCCACATTACCAGAAGCTGTATGGGAGACCAGAGGAGCAGGTGAGTGCTGACTCCACTACCTATGACTGTGCACCTGGTGTGTGTGTGTCACAACAGGCATGGTGTCCAGGTGGGACAGACATGCAATGTGGTTTTGAGTGAGTCCCAGGGGGTGTACATGCAGATGTCTCTCACGCTGAGCATGATGTAGTTCATGTGTGTTCACTCCTCACTTGCATTGTACTTACTGTGATACTCACTGCATAGTGAAATGACACATTCAGCCATGCCAGACCTTGGTCCTGAGGTGGAACAGTGGTCCCCCCGGAGTGACAGGTGACTGTACTCACAGATGTTTATGACTTGAGGGGACCTGTGGTGTGATTGTCCAAATGATGTGTACAACCTCATGGACATTGAGGTGTGTGAATGTGCCTTGTCATGTGGGTGAGTGTGTATGTGATGTGTTGCACAGCTCTCCCCATCTGATGTGACAAGTAAGCAGTGCTGTGTGCCTGACTTGCAAAGCTAGCACGACACCTGTGACACCCCAAAGGCAAGTGGCACATGTGCAAAGTGAGGGTTGTATCCGCTGTTGTCACTGACAGGCATGTGATCTGTGCCAGGGTGTGTCTGTCTGGCCTGCTGAGGGTTCTTCAGTGGAGTGAGATATGTGACTGCTTGGCACGTGCTGTCCAACACCCTGCAGTTGCATGTGCCGCCCAGTGTGTGCCATGATCAGTGAGTGTGTTGCACCCGTTACGCCAACTGGTGGCTTTCAATGCCATGTAGTGCATTGGGGCTTGCACACAGGCCAAATATACATCGACAATAATGCAAGTCCTGTCAGCATCCTATGCCCTGTTCACATTATCACAGATGTGCAAGTGTGTGTCTCTGGGACATGGAGCAGGTGTACTGTTGTTGTCTCACTGTGTCTTCCTGACAGGTAACACCCTACGAGAAGGGGGAAATCAAATCTGGTGGGACATCGTCAGGGCCATCAGGTCTGCGGGGGGCACTTGCAGGCACCTGAGGAACGTGCAGAAGAGGTGGGAGGACATCCGGTGCTGGACCCGGCGTATCGCCCGGGTCCAGCTGAAGTTGTGACCTCCACACCGGCATGGTGGACGCCATCGCCTGACCCCCCACATGCTCCGTGTCCTGGTGGTGGTGTTCCCAGACCTCGATGGGCAGTTGCAGGAGAGACAGCAGCAAGGAGGGGGTATGTACATGGCTGTTTGTTGTGTTGTGTGTCACCTGCTTTTTGAAGTGCTCTGAAGCCTGGCTACACTCCCACAGTCGGGGTGTCAGGCCAGAAAGGTTATACGTGCAGTGCCTTTTCGGCTCCCCATAGTCACATGGTGCTCATTTTCATCCCTTCCCCTCCTTAAAATGTGTCCCCTGGTCTGTGTGTAATCACATTTGCACATGTTCATCTAGGGTGCAAGAAAATCAGACTGCACATTGATTTCTGCATCATTTGGGAAGGTGGTCTGTTACATGTGTTGGGACCTTGCCTGTGCCATGACCTGTGCACTGTGTCGGGGCTCCATATTTGTTGGCACTGATGATGACTCTCAACATAGGAGTGTGAGGTTTCAACTGCACACCCTTGCAGCATGCATGACCTATATTGTGTCCTTAGACATGATGTACACCAGTGGGAGATATGCATAGTGCCATGATGGTTGCTCATGGTACAGTCAGCTCATTTCAGACCCATGGATCAGTGTGCCCACTACAGTCCACTGAGACATCCTGGCCTCCTAATCACGTGTGTCATCCAACACTGTGCCCATTCTATGTTGATTCAGTGTGGGTCTGCCTCTGTGCATTGGTCCCTGGCATACTTTGTATTTTTCCTGTGTCTGCTACATGTGTCCACTGGACAGGGGTACAACATTTAGCTTGTGCATACTCACACTGGGCAGTGCCTGTGTGCCTTTTCACAGCAATCTGTTGATGGTTGTTTGTCGCAAATATGTATTGCCAGCCCCATGAGGTGAGGTTGGGTTACTTTTGGAATTGTTGCAGCACAGTTTTTGTTACCCCGATTCAGCGGTCTCACTTCTTGAGCTGTATCAATCACATTGACTGAGGTATGGGGTGTTGTGTGGGAGAGGTCTACATGGGCCCGCCTGATTTAGTCTTGCCAGGTCTGACCTGTGGGTGAGAATTTGCTGAACAATGATTCACCATGCCCTGCCCCTGTGGTGGTGGCCATTGATTTCAGTTGGGGCTTTGCAGCCTATGTGATTTTGTTCCAGACATGATTCAGGCTCATACATTTTTGCCACATGTATGTAATTCAGATGCAATGCTGTTTTGTCTTTGGGTGCAGACATCTGTGTCAACATTTTGCATGGGGATAACGGTGTGTCCATAATACAGCAATGATTTGGTTCATCACAATTGGCCCATTAGCTTAAGCATTGTCCTGAGTTGGGACATGTGTGCCACTCCACATGACAGCCAGTAGGTTTTATGTGCAAGCAACTGTGTCATCAGGGAATTGATGCCCATGTGAGGACTGACATATTTCAAGTTGTGTCACATAAATGATTGTACCTTGGCACTCACAACACTTGTTAAAAGTTGCTCATGTTTAGAATGTGCTAATATGACAAATTGTGTAAATAACACTTATGTGCCTGCATGATTGATGTCTCACAAGGTAGTGCACACAAAAGGACATTTTCACTGTCATGTAATACGCTGGCACCTTTTCAAAGAGGCCAGTGTTAGCGATATATGGTGTGCCTTGATCTCAATAAACATATTCCCACAGTGGTCTTGAGGTCTTGAAAGTCCTTTATTGTCGATTATTCAAACTAAGGAGGGTGAAGACATCAAGACCTCCGTTGGACCATGTATATGGACAATCTGCAACGCCATTTGTTTCTAACAGTGTTTTATTTTGAAGGGTGCCAGCTTTTTCAATGAATGTGGAAATGTTTTTTAGTGTGCATTTCCTTGTGAGACAACTTTCATGCAGGCACATAAGTGTTCTTTTCACAAAATGGCGATTTACCAAATTCAATACATGTCGAGTGTGTAAAGTATCGTGAGTCCCAAGGTACCAACATTTATTTAAATTTATTTTTTACCCAATGTACTTACAGGGCTCTGAGTGTGGTGACACCTTGGGGAGTGATGTGGGTTAGTTTGCCCTGAGGGGCACCACTACTGATTCTTTCTTGGTGAACAAGAGGTGGCATCAGTTCATTGTATTGATCTACTCTCCAGTAAACAAACACTAGCTTCTCTGTGTATTTCTCATTCAAGTTGTGGCCTGGTGTGTGCTTTGGATCCTTGCGTCCAAGTAGCATTGTCTCTATTTCAACTGGGCAGTACAAGACTCAAATATGTGCAGATTTATCTGGCTATTACTCATGATGCATGGCATGATTTGCAGTGTGACATATTGATTTTGTGCTCATGTGTCAGATGTGTACAGGTGACTGATGCATTTCTGTTTCTTCTCCTTGCCCACAGCATCATCACCCGAAACTGGAGGAGACAGCTGCACGGACCAGGAGGAGGGACCCAGCCATAGTACCTCCAGTGTGGAGGAGTCCGAGGGAGCCAGTGGCACAGAGGGTGAGGGGAGTCAGTCTGGGGACCTGTTGGAAGGCGACACATCTTACCATGCCGATGCATCCAATTCTGACTCCCATAAGAAGGGGGAATTTGCAGCAACACCGGGCAGCAGCAACGAGTCTGGCCCTGCCCCCTCCAGCACCATCTCCACCCTCCCAGTTGCTCCTGTCCCTTCTGTCCGTGCAGCCCCATCATGTTTCCTTCAGCCCTGGCACGGCAGCCCCCGCCCCTGTCACCCCTGCTGCTCTCAGTGCGGTGTCTGTGGACTTATTCCGCCAGTTACAGGTTGGTCAGACATCGATGTTGAATGTCCTCCATGTCCACCCTCAAATACTGACACAGTTGTTGTCATTCATGGAGGGCATGTCATCAACAATGTCTGACCAACGTCGGTCCATGGACTCCTCACTGACGGCAGCAGTTTCCCTCCTGCAGCAGTTCATCCCCCCACCTCCTTCAGACCCATCCACACTCCCCTCTCCCATACCTGTCCCACGCACACGCAGGAAGACATGATCACAAACCCCAAAAGACACAGGCAGCACACCCCCACAAATGGTGAAGCGCACACCTCCTGGCACGCACACTCAGGGGGCTGCAGGCACACCCACAGGGGCTGGGGTTAGACCGCATACACGCAGCCAGAGTCACAGTCCTCACTACCCACTGCCCTCTCCCTCGACTCCAATAGTGTCCTCGGGTGCAGGGGTTGGGCTGGACAAACTGGCTGCAGTTTGCAGCGCAGAGAATATGTCCACCTTCGGCGCTGCACAACACACTGAGGTGGATATGTCCACCCCTGCACCTACCACACCTACCCTTCCCACTCCTGTCCCTGCGGTGCCTGGTCCTGCCCCCGATGATGCCCCCCAAGGGTCAACATCCCATGAGGTACTCCATGTGCAGGCAAGTTAGGGGTAGACGGCCTACCCAACGTCCCCCTCCAAGGACATTTATGTGAACTGGCCCATTGCCTTATTTGAGCACGGACTCATTTTTGAACATCTTATTTTTTCCAGCTGAATAAAGCCTTTTATTTTACGTTCAACACTATTGCATTTCATGTACTTGAGGTTGGTGATGAGGGGCCTGGAGTTGATGTCCTGGTCATTTTTTGGGGTTCTGAAAGATGTTTTTTGTTGATGTTCAGGTGGTGGACCATGGTATCTTTGTGCCATCACAATGTCTCTGCAATTAATCATTGGTTGTGTGTGTTCAGTTTGGCTAGAGTCATTGTCCCAAGGAGTGTGCATTCCTCTGTGGCACCTGACATCTTCACTGCAAACAGTTGCACAATTGTTGTGCTGACGTGTGTGCACATTTACATTTTTGGTGATGGTTCCCTTCAACAATGGCCATGCCTGCTCACAGATGTCTACTGCTCATTCGTCTGTGCCATCCTTGCTACTCACTGTACTTGTGTTTTGAGTATGTACAAATGCCTTCAGGGACACATTCACCCTTTTCACCACTATGCATGTGTGTAATCACAGCCTATCCCTATGATGGGAATTGTTATGCAGGGTATTTGGGCACATGACTCACATTTTTGTGCATTGTATCTAAGTGTTTTCAACCCTATTCCTTCCATGAGAGACTACATCTTGGTGGTCTGACCACCACCTGGACATTCATATCAGTCCTGAGATGTGGGTGACAGTGTGTGTTCCCTTTCGCTCTCTTTGTTTGATAGGCTGTTACACCACTATACACTATTGTGTCATGATGGTAGGGTGTGTATTTAGCCTGCAGCCTCCATGGGTGGGTATGCATGTGGAATTTGACATCACACCCACATGTGGTGTGTCACGCAGTGTGTGAAAGTAATCCATCTTCCAGGGAGGGAACACTACTGTAAGTGCTGTGTTGCTATGGCACTATCATTATAGTCACAAGTTAGGGATGTGCACATACCCCCATGTAGTTGTGGAATGCTGATGATGATGTACCCCCTATATCTGAGCACTGCTGGGAGTCATATCCACCCACCCCTCATATGTCTGGCCACTGCTGGGAGTCCTGTGCACCCACCCCCATACTGTTGGCCTCTGCTGGGAGTCCTGTGCACCCACCCCCATACAGTTGGTCACTGCTGGGAGTCATATCCACCAACCCCTCATATGTCTGGCCAGTGCAGGGAGTCTAGTGCACTCACCCCCACACTGTTGGCCACTGTTGGGAGTCATATCCACCTACCCCTCATATGTCTGGCCAGTGCTGGGAGTCCTGTGCACCCACCCCCATACTGTTGGCCACTGCTGGGAGTCATATCCACCCAGCCCTCATATGTCTGGCCACTGCTGGGAGTCATTTCCATCCACCCCTCGTATGTCTGGTCAGTGCTGGGAGTCCTGTGCACCCACCCCATACTGTTGGCCACTGCTGGGAGTCATATCCACCCACCCCTCATATGTCTGGCCAGTGCTGGGAGTCCTGCATACCCACCCCCATACTGTTGGCCACTGTTGGGAGTCAGCAACCGCGCTCAATAAATGTTTTTACAATTACAATTACAATTACATATTCACCCACCCCTCATATGGCTGGCCAGTGCTGGGAGTTCTGTGCACCCACCCCCATACTGTTGGCCTCTGCTAGGAGTTCTGTGCACCCACACCCATACTGTTGGCCACTGCTAGGAGTCATATCCACCCAGCCCTCTTATCTCTGGCCAGTGCTGGGAGTCCTGTGCACCCACCTCCATACTGTTGGCCACTGCTGGGAGTCATATCCACCCACCCCTCATATGTCTGGCCAGTGCTGGGAGTCCTGTGCACCCAGCCCCATAATGTTGGCCACTGCTGGGAGTCTTATCCACCCACCTCCTCATATGTCTGGCCACTGCTGGGAGTCCTGTGCACCCACCCCCATACTGTTGGCCACTAATGGGAATCATATCCACCCATCCCTCATATGTCTGGCCAGTGCTGGGAGTCCTGTGCACCCACCCCCATACTGTTGGCCACTGCTGGGAGTCATATCCACCCACCCCTCATATGTCTGGCCACTGCTGGGAGTCCTGTGCACCCTCCCCCATACTATTGGCCACTGCTGGGAGTTATATCCACCCACCCCTCATTGTTTGGCCACTGCTGGGAGTCCTGTGCACCCACCCCATACTGTTGGCCTCTGCTGGGAGTCCTGTGCACCCACCCCCATACTGTTGGCCACTGCTGGGAGTCATATCCACCCACCTGTCATATGGCTGGCCAGTGCTGGGAGTCCTGTGCACCCACCCCCATACTGTTGGCCACTGCTGGGAGTCATATCCACCCACCCCTCATATGTCTGGTCACTACTGGGAGTCCAGTGCACCCACCCCATACTGTTGGCCTGTGCTGGGAGTCCTGTGCACCCACCCCCATACTGTTGGCCACTGCTGGGAGTCATACCCACCGACCCCTCATATGTCTGGCCAGTGCTGGGAGTCCTGTGCACCCACCCCCATACTGTTGGACTCTGCTGGGAGTCCTGTGCGCCCACCCCCATACTGTTGGCCACTACTGGGAGTCATATCCACCCACCACTCATAATTCTGGCCAGTGCTGGGAGTCATGTGCATCCACCCCCATACTGTTGGCCACTGCTGGGAGTCATATTCACACACCCCTCATATGGCTGGCCAGTGTTGGGAGTCCTGTGCACCCATCCCCATACTGTTGGCCCACTGCTGGGAGTTATATCCACCCACCCCTCATATGTCTGGCCAGTGCCGGGAGTCTTGTGCACTCACCCCCATACTGTTGGCCACTGTGGGGAGTCATATCCACCCACCCCTCATATGTCTGGCCAGAGCTGGGAGTCCTGTGCACCCACACCCATACTGTGGGCCTCTGCTGGGAGTCCTGTGCACCCACCCCCATACTGTTGGCCACTGCTGGGAGTCATATCCACCCACCCCTCATATGTCTGGCCACTGCTGGGAGTCCTGTGCACCCACCCCCATACTATTGGCCACTGCTGGAAGTTATATCCACCCACCCCTCATTGTTTGGCCACTGCTGGGAGTCCTGTGCACCCACCCCGTACTGTTGGCCTCTGCTGGGAGTCCTGTGCACCCACCCCCATACTGTTGGCCACTGCTGGGAGTCATATCCACCCACCCCTCATATGTCTGGCAGTGCTGGGAGTCCTGTGCACCCACCCCATACTGTTGGACTCTGCTGGGAGTCCTCTGCACCCACCCCCCATACTGTTGGCCACGGCTGGGAGTCATATCCACCCACCCCTCATATGTCTGATCACTACTGGGAGTCAAGTTTCCTCTTCTCTTTTCTTGTAGTTTTGAAGTGGAAATGAGCAAACACTTTTTTGTGTGGTTTTTATACAGTTGAATTAATTAGTTAGTTTATGTGATTGGTTCTTTTTGTTACTGCTAGAATTCCATTTGTTGTTGTGTTCAGTTGGAATTTTTTTTTTTTTGCTTCCATACATGGAAGATGCTAATTAAGTAGTTGTAATATTTTTTAAGTATATTTTGATGTTTAAATGTGTTTTATAATGAATTAAATAATATCTATTGTGTGATTTTTCTGTGTAAAGTATTTATTTTATTTAGGTTTTAAGTGATATTCGTAAATAATATTTATTTTGGTGTTAATGTGTTTGGAAAGTATGAATTTATATCAATTGTATTGTGTATGTTTATGTTGTGAAAATTTATGTTTTATATGAATATATATGTGATAAAGTGTTTTAGATTTAATTGATTTTATTAATGAATCAATATTTTTGGTTGTCTATATTTTAATATTCAATATAATGGTTATTTGTTCATCCTTTGTATGTTATTCAATAATTTTATTTTCGATATTTTGTTTTTGGATAATGTTAGAAACAATATTTTCAGTAGTCGATATAGTTGGTTTGATATTTTAGTTTATTTTTAATTAAGTATTGGTGGTTGATATTGTCATTTTCTGTATTTTGGCTTTAATATTATGTCACTTTGATATTTTGTCCCTCGGTATTAATTCACTGATCCAATGCGAGAGTCCCGCTGCACGCAGAGGAAGGGTTGCGTATCGGTTCCGGCTCGCAGGTGATGCATCGGAAGACCTTGCCGCACAGGTACAATGCGTGGAAATCCGGGATGCGTTGGCGATCGATGCGGCGTCATTGCACGGTGCTGCATCGGTCCTCTTCAGCCACGAACACTCAATGCGGTGATTCTTGCAGCGATGGTTTTCGCAGCGGTGCGGCGATGCGAGGAAATTCTTCTTGCACCGTGAAGATACATCGGAAAAACAACTGCAAGAAGAGTGACACGTCGATTTCTGTAGTTCTTTGAATTTCTTCTCTCTTCCAGCTCCCAAACAGCAGCAACAACCACCAGTGGCCCAAAACTGGCACAGGCGCCTAAAGGCAGGTAACAACTCAAAACAGCAGAGTTCAGGGGAGGTGGGGGTGACGTCTTTGTGTCCCAGAGACTTCTGAACAGGAGGCCAAAGCACTTCAGGCCCTTGGAGATCTCCTTCAAGCAGGGGACACAGCACACAGCAAAGTCCTTCTCCTTTCCTTGGCAGAAACAGCAACTGCAGGCCAACCCGAGACACACAACAAGGGCAGTAGTTCTCCTCAGTCTCTCCAGCTCTTCTCTTTGGCAAAGGTTCCTCTTGAATTCCAGGAATGATCTAAAATCTGGGTATTGGGTCTGATACTAATACCCCTAATTGCATTTGTTATCTTTGTGCAATGGGCTCTGAACCCAGTTCAAACCAGTTCTGGGGAACTCTACAAGTGCACAACAACATCCATTGTCAGTGTGAACCTTGGCTCCAGACACACCACAGGGGGGGCGGAGCCAGCATTGTGGAAGGCAGGCAAAGACATATTCAGGTACAGGTGCTACTCCTCCCACCACTCCAAATGGAGATCAGGCCTATTCAGCCTAGTGCTGACTCATCCACACTCCTGGAGCCACTGCACCTCCCCAGCCCCTGTCTCTCCAAAGCCCAACAGTCAATCACAAACAGACAGAGACACACAGGAAAGTTGTACAAGAAAATAGCCACTTTCTAAGAGTTGTATTTTTACACACGCAATTTAAATAACATCTTTACTGAAAGATGTGTTATAAACCTGAGTTCAGGTGTACTAGACTCCATGTTTTTATCTTATCCATTTGGGAAGATATGCTTGTAAAATGTTACAAAGCATTCCCCATTTTGTCCGATGGGCAAGGTAGCCTTTCAATAGTGAAAAATTAAATTGGCAGTATTTCACTATCAGGACTTGTTACACACACCAGTACATGTCCTACCTTTCACATATACTGCACCCTACCCAGGGGGCATCTTGGGCCTACCATAGGGATGTCCTATGTGTAAGAAAAGGGAAGGGTAAGGCCTGGCAAGTGGGTGAACTTGCCAATTCAACATGGCAGTTAACAAACTGTGCACAGGCACTGCGGTGGCAGGCCTGAGACCTCTTTTCAGGACTTCTAATGTGGGTGGCACAATCAGTGCTGCAAGCCCACAAGTAGCATTTGATGTACTCGCCCAGACACACTTAGCACACTTTACTACGGACCTACTGGTAAAACAAATATGCCAATCAGCGAGAATCAATCCCAATAAAAATTTACACAGAGAGCATATGCGCTTTAGCACTGATCAGCAGTTGTAAAGTGCCAAGAGTCTTATAGCCAACGAACACAGGTCGGGAACAAATAGGAGGAAGAAGTAAAAACTTTGGGGATAACCCTGCAAAAAGGGCCATTTCCAACACAGATCATATCAAAAGCCCTGAAATACTCTTGTCATACTTTGTTGGACAGTTTCAAATGAATACCTGCGATATTCCAGGAAATGATTTTAAATAGGATGGGTGGGTGTCCCTGGTTTGCCGGGCCCACAGTTTTCATGTTGATGGCCGGCATGGTGACAGGGGTTGCACAATCAAATCCCTCTCTGCCAAACTTATCAATGTAAATTGAGGTAAGAGGCTGGGAGGACTTTTCAGATAAGTCTGTGTTCTTGCTAAGGCTGGTAGAGTTGCGCAAAATTGTGTTGGAGCACTCTGCAGACTGTCTACTGCTAATGGGATCAGCATCTGAGGCTTTCTCTAGATTGATACATTATGAACTTGATCTTCTTGTTTTGACTGGGCAGCCAGATCGCAAAGATAGTCAGTCGATTTCAGTCAAACCAAAGGGAGCACCAAGTGGTTAGGATGGATAAATGGGGAGGACTGAGAGGGTGATAAAGTATTCGGGCCAAGCCATGGGCGCTGATGTCTCATGATGGACCCCTGGTTAGGAGGATTGAAAATACCCAATGGACGAGCCATTATCAATTCACTAGATGCATCCCTAATGTTTGTCAGAGCAAGATGCACACACCTAGCATTGCTAAAATTAAGCACAACACAATCCCCTTCCACACTTGACCGGGTGGCCCAACCAGCTCACCCACCTTGCCATGATAATATGTTGGGCCAGTTTATCTGTGATGGAATTTTCCTAGAGCACCAATGCCCTGATTTACTAAGACTCTGGCAACGTTCTTGTTGGCCGGTGGGGAGATGGGGGACCCCCTGTCAAATGTATACGGTGTAAAATCAGGAGGTAGGTTTCAGATGCTATTTGTACTAGGGGTGGGCGGAAAATCCGTTCCGCTCGCGGATTTTGCGGATTTTCGGGAAATCCGCAATCCGCGAGATTTGCGAATTTCCTGCAAAATCCGCAAATCCGCGAGCAGCGGATTTTGCTCGCACTGCTCGCACTGTTCGCGTGAGTTCGCGCCCCGCGAATAAGTGCGAAATTGCAGAAATACGATCTAAGCAAAACTGAAAGTAACTACTTACCAGGTTCAAAAGTTCAGGCACATCATTAGTAGCCATTTCCTGTAGTGCTTCCTGAGGGGCCCCTCCAGAGTTCAGTTGCCAGTTGAAACTATTATGTGACCCTGCTCTGAACCTCAGAATAGTTACACATATGCCACAAAGGTCATGAATTACAGCTAAGGGAGACAAGCAGGAGCCAGGCTGGAAGTTAAAATCCATTAATCAGCCCCTAATTCATTATTGTCAGTTGGGGCAGGGCAGGTGTTGTAACTAATTTTGCAACAATGAAAGCACTTAGCAAGTGCAAAAGATCACTAATCAGGGCGCACTAAGGAAGCAGGTGCCAGCTAAAAAAATATTCTGTGACACATTAATCAGCCCCAAATTAATTCAGGTCACTTGAGGCAGGGAAGGTGTGCTTTGCTTTGCCGAAAATAATGTACACTGGACAACCAGAGGGTGTGGTGATGAAACAGAGGGTGGCATGGGTGGGCCAGAGGGTGGCATGAGTAGTCAGAGAGTGGCAGTGGTGACAGAGAGTGGCAGTGATGAAGAAGAGTGTCCCAAACAGGTTGGACACGTAGAAACAACAAGTTCGCAAAACTTGCGACCCGACAGGTAAGTTCGCAAATTGCGAAATTGTAAAAACCCTCGCGAACTGGCAGAAACACGGGCGAACACAAAAAAAAAAAAAATCCGCAAATTCGCGGGAATTCGCGGATTTTGCGGATTGCGAGTTCGCAAATCCGCAAATTCGCGGATTGCCAATCCGCAAAATCCGCTCATGCCTAATTTGTACCCGCCTGATTTGAGTACCATGTGCAGGGCCGTTTGCATATGTTTCCTTGTAGCAATCTTTCCCCACTAAAAGGGCCAGATCTTAATCAATGTATGCCCCCCTATCCCAGCTTTTGGTTATCCCCCTGGGTACTCCGTTGCGGCCTGAAGTCCCGTAGTGTTGGGGTCGTCAAAATATTGTTAGCATTATTGAGGGGGAACTCTTAGGCGAAAACCTGGTTGCTTGAGGTGGGAAGTTTGCTTGTAAAGGCTAACCCACTCAGCATTGCACTAATGGGGACATCATCTACCCTCTTACCTTCATAACTTTATCAGGGGGCCATATCTTTTTACTTGTCAATTGTCAATATTTTTCCTTTAGTGTTCAATAATCGGTCACGGTGCTCTCCTATCGAGACTAAGCGGACTTAAACAGGTGCCAAGTCCTCTTGTACTACTTTACTAAGTCTTTCAGTGGATGTGTCTATTTCATCCTGTGAGGTGGTTCTTTCTCCTCCAACACAAGTTCTGCATACATTTACTAGGAAGCGGGTTTGTTTAGATCTCTTGAGCCTTGGTGAGTGGCCCTTCTGTCTACGGTCAGCCCCGGCCATATCAGTACGCTTCCTTTTTCCCCTTATTGCAGTTTGAGACAATGTCTTTGTCTTTGGTGAGGTTGCGAAATGGGTAGTCTCAGTTATAACACGTGGGACACATAGATCACCCTGGCTCAAGATTATAACAGTGGGCGAAAGCAGGGCTTGTAGCCTCTGTTTAGAGTCAATTTCTGCTGTGGCTGTGTAGAAAAAAAAGGTTAGGGCTGATGGCCTGTTTCGAGATTGCCCGGCGTTAACCGCCTCTATACCACTCTAGTTATCAAACAAAGAGGCAGGCGCTGGAGACCGGAAGGCAGGAAACAGAAGTTTTTATTCTGACGGAGCAGAACACATCAGATCAGACAACAAGGTATCGTCTCGAGGTGCTCTAACAGCCTCTCTGAGGCCTGGCCTCTTATACCCTGGTTTATGACGTGAGAGCATTCTTTATTGCATAAAAAAACTCTGTGAACTCATAAAAAACATCCCCGTAATCCTCGTGTCAGACCCACCCCCACATGTATCCACAATAGAGGTCCTCACCCTGCTGATAATAAGAGGGGGCTATCACGCAGCTGAGTGTTCCGCCGATTCTTAGGATGTGTGCGCATGATCGTATCCCAGGGGGTGGGGAGGCCAGGATCAATAGTGGGCCCCTTGAAGAGGAGCGACTCCATACAATAGGGGGCAGTGTTATGACCGGATTTTCTGATTAGATGGGATCAGCCCCTAGGGGCCCCTCCAACCCAGCCAGAACGTAATCACATCCCTCCTCAGGACCAACTATCCAGGCACCTGGGTACCTACCTGAGGATGGGGAACTCGCAATATACAAGCTCATATTATTAAGAACACCACTAAATCTATAGGGATACTAAGAATACTCACTGATTACTAAGGATATCCATACCCTACACCACACTTATATTCACATCAGTTGGTCTCGCGGCCACTCAGACCCAGACCGGTCTACCCTAGGACAGATATGACACACAATCCGGTGCGTCTACACATGGGCCTGCAGAACCCAATGCTCCCTTTTCCAAACGGTTCGCAATCCTGCAAACCTCCACGCCAGTCTCCCACCTGACGCTCTCACTTATTCAAGCCACAATCTTGTGGGTATCCACGCTGGTCTCCTACCCAACGTTCTCACTAACGCTGCATATCAACGACGACCACATTCCTATGAACACCTTTATATATAGATATATATTGGGAAGTCTCTTCACTAAGGGTCTGCTACTACAATATTAGGAGTTAGCCAATTAATATAATGTACCTCTTATTCTTGGCATCATAGGTCCACTCACTCCCTATTTATGTGATCACCACTTACCTGATTGGGATTACTCATCCATTCATGTACCTAGTAAACACCTAGGAGATATATTTACCTAGATTGAACAAAAGTATGAGACACATGCCAGTTTGCTACAAACTGGGGGTTATTTTATTACAACAATATAAACATTTACACAGATCTGTATCTGACAAAGACTATAGGTAGAACACACCGCTGAAAGAGAAAAGATTAGACATGCAATAGCTTAGGGAATAAGGACAAGATTAAGGATAGAGTTCACCTTATTAGTGTGTAGTCTTGTTCTAGCTGTCATCTGGGTTCCTCTCTCGTCTGTGCCTTGGCTCATCTCAGACTCTCTCTCTCTCCTGCACTCTTGGGTACACCTCTGCGCTGATCACTTTGCACTGGACTCCTCTCCCTCACGAACTGTCTCCACCTTCCAGCTTCAATCTTATGGTTCCTTCCGCTCTGATCACCGCTCATTCCACTAGCTTATTCACTCTGTCTCTGCACCAATGTCCAAATAACTCCATCTGCTCCCATAGGTTAGTCCACAATCTCTCCTCCGTCTCTTCTAAAAGGCATTACTTCAGACTCCAGCTATTCACACCTCCTCCTGATAAGTAACTGCTTCTGACTGCTTCCTTCAGTTCCAGCTCACTATTTAACTCAGCTCTCTCTCCAGCTTGAACCCTCTCTCTCTGCCAACTCCACTCCACTGCTTTCCACTCCTCCACCTCAACACGACTCACTGGCACCGCCACCTCCACTCGACTCTCCTCGACTCTACTCGACTCACTGACTCCGCCTCTGCACTTCACTGATATAGAATGCTGTTTCCTCATGGAAAGTTCCAGCCATCAGCCTGCCGTCCACCAGGTCTCTGCATCACCTCGCATCAAGGACACACACCCAGCCGGCCGGCCTTTTGTTGTGTCTTCCACACAGAGAATAATACAGCCTAACGATAAGGGCTGGCCCAGACCGGTTCTCTCCAAGTGAAAAACAGCCTTAACTATAAACTTTGCCTTTACCCTGAAAAGCCTCTCAGCTTCATCAAGATGGAGTCCCTCTAGCTCTAGGCCTGTAGGCCTGAAAGGGATGAAATGCCCCTTAGCTCTGTCAGAATACCTACATAAACCATACCAATGTGTCTAATATGTCAAAGCCAATAGGCAATAGACAAGTTAAAGTCAAGAATAAAGGATCTATTATCACATTAAGCAGCTATCCTCTTCTAGGTCTGGAAAAAAGGGCTTAAAAGGGCCAACACAGGCTAAGAATACCTATATTAGATGTGAGCAAGACTAAGGTCTATATCACTGCTAAATAAAGCCAAAAACTCTGCCATTACATTCCACCCTTAGATCCCTATCTTGCGAACATCAATAAACAACAACATCCATATAAACAAACATCAACACAATCTATCCAACACAGGCTAAGAATACCTATCCTAGATGTGAGCAAGACTAAGATCTATATCACTGCTAAATGGAGCCAAAAACTCTGCCATCCACCCTTAGATCCTTATCTTGCGAACATCTTATAAACAATAACATCCATATAGACAAACATCAACACAGTCTATCAACAAATCAAAAACTAAAAAACTCCCTAAAAAGAATGACAACTTAAGGAAATTCCACCTGAAACTCAATTGTAGGGAATACAAACCTAACAACCAACTGAAAACAAATCAAAGCACCCTTGACTTGAATGCTGAAACATATCTGAGATTGGATCTGATAACAACAGAAACTAACCAAAGCATCCTCAAACTAAATGTGCCTCAACTTCTAGTGATAATTGGTGAAATCTAGTGATGTAGGGACTTATGTGTTGAATGAAAACAGCAAGGGGCCTACCTACTTCGGACAACTTAAGAACTAAATGTGTTTCAACTTCTAATGAGAAAACAACAAAGGGCCTAAATGAGCCCTACCTACTATAGTCAACTTAAGCTAATGATGACTCATGAAATCTATTGGTGTAGGGGCTTGTTTGTGGGATGAAAATAACAATGGGCCTAAATGAGGCCTACTGACATTTGTGAATTTAAAGAAACATTTTGGTGAAATCTGAGAAGTAGACATGACAAACTGTTCTCAAGGTCTGGACAAACATTAATACATAATCATACTAAAAGACACACCACCCAGGACAATCCAAAGTCTAAGGTAACCAACCTTTGATCAATTAAGGTAAAATTGTAATAACAGTAAAAAACAACCCCATTTCTACAAGATAGCTGGTGTATATATATATCACATAGTTTCTTCACACTGTGGAACACATGTGTGCACCACCATTCAAAAAAAAAGTCCTTCATTGGCAAAAACTGTTTTGAAGAAAACAGGAAAACTATAATAGGTGACATGTTTGTGTTTTTTCTTAAAAGTGGGGCCTGCTCGTAGTGATTGCAAAGAAAAATGCAGGCCAAGGAATTATGGAAGAAAATCCATGTTTGGGAAATTCATGATGATGGGGTCTGTCACAAATTAAAAAAAAAAGTGTAATTGTGTTCTTTAAAAAAAAAGTCCAATGTCAATTTTGTTGATCAGTGTAGGTCACCACCCTGCATCTTCGGTATCCGGACACTTCCTCCGATGCGGCCATTCACCACCCTTCCGGTCTGGTCTTGTTCCATCTTCCAAAAATAATAAACTAACATAAAAACATGAAAGTAAAAAACTAAAACAATAAAGGAAGTGGGAGGGGGAGGGGCCGACCCACACAACACCACAACCCAGCAATCCTAGGGACAAGAAAACAAGTATCATTATTCTTGCAAAATAAAATTTTAATTTAAAAAGCACCCCGGGTGCCTTTCATTATTGAAAAGAAAATATCCTAATTAATTAAAAACATTCAACATTTAACTGTTAATGACATTTTAGCAGGGCCTAATCATACTTACACAAGTGCCACTTTTGCCTACGTAATCGTTTGTTCTTGTGCTTGAGTGTGTAACATATACTGCAGTATTATACCACAAATTATACTCTATTTTCTCTTGTAGCCTGCACACTTGTCACTTTTCCCTCCTGAGCACTTTTTACTACCTCATGTATTTTTGGTAGCCCACATTTTTACTACCTCATGTATTTTGTTTGCTCACAAGTGTCACAATTACCTTGTCTACCTCATGTATTTTTGGTTTCTCACAATTTTTACTACCTCATGTATTCTTGGTTGCTCACAATTATCGCTTTACCGTATGTAACATAACGAATGCCTCTGCAATCTGTTGCTCGTGTAACGTTCTCAGTTTGTATCTTTTCTGTTCCTATTGTGAAGCGCTCTGACACCTTCGGGTAAAGTCCGCGCTATATAAAATTGCATAAATAAATAAATAAATAAATAAACACCCTAATCCTCTCTAAGACACCCTTCTCCCTTCAGACGCGGAGCCAGGCTACAGTATGAAGTAATTTGAATCCCTGCCAAATGATGATCTCACAGCAGGAGCAGGGCACTGCAAGCCTCCCATTCCCTGCTCAGAGAAGCCCGCCCAGGCCCACTGCCAAGGGCCAAGAGTGTGCAAGAATCCTTTATCAGCAGGCAATGAAGCTGCCTGCGTCAACAGCCAGAAACCGGTCCCCGGGAGCTTGTTTCCTTCCCAGTGTAAGAATTGGCTTTTGTAGTTTGGTTTGCCCTGTTCCCACCATGCACTGGGACAGGAACAGACTAATTTGCATACAGCCAGGTTCTGAAACTGGGATGGTGCAGTGAGCTAAAAAAACGGTGTTGGATCTAGCCCTGATCTTTTGACTGGGTGAGAGCTTTCTGCTTAATTCAGAGACTCTGTCCCTCACCACCCCTTGTTGTAAATATTTTTGTCCACCCTAAGCGTGGAAGGGTATTCTCAGATGTGAGACCCTTGCTCATTGCACCATCAGGATTCAAGCAAACCGGGCCGAAGACGGCTGTAATGCCAGAAACCGGTCCCCGGGAGCTTGTTTCCTTCCCAGTGTAAGAATTGGCTTTTGTAGTTTGGTTTGCCCTGTTCCCACCATGCACTGGGACAGGAACAGACTAATTTGCATACAGCCAGGTTCTGAAACTGGGATGGTGCAGTGAGCTAAAAAAACGGTGTTGGATCTAGCCCTGATCTTTTGACTGGGTGAGAGCTTTCTGCTTAATTCAGAGACTCTGTCCCTCACCACCCCTTGTTGTAAATATTTTTGTCCACCCTAAGCGTGGAAGGGTATTCTCAGATGTGAGACCCTTGCTCATTGCACCATCAGGATTCAAGCAAACCGGGCCGAAGACGGCTGTAATGCCAGAAACCGGTCCCCGGGAGCTTGTTTCCTTCCCAGTGTAAGAATTGGCTTTTGTAGTTTGGTTTGCCCTGTTCCCACCATGCACTGGGACAGGAACAGACTAATTTGCATACAGCCAGGTTCTGAAACTGGGATGGTGCAGTGAGCTAAAAAAACGGTGTTGGATCTAGCCCTGATCTTTTGACTGGGTGAGAGCTTTCTGCTTAATTCAGAGACTCTGTCCCTCACCACCCCTTGTTGTAAATATTTTTGTCCACCCTAAGCGTGGAAGGGTATTCTCAGATGTGAGACCCTTGCTCATTGCACCATCAGGATTCAAGCAAACCGGGCCGAAGACGGCTGTAATGCCAGAAACCGGTCCCCGGGAGCTTGTTTCCTTCCCAGTGTAAGAATTGGCTTTTGTAGTTTGGTTTGCCCTGTTCCCACCATGCACTGGGACAGGAACAGACTAATTTGCATACAGCCAGGTTCTGAAACTGGGATGGTGCAGTGAGCTAAAAAAACGGTGTTGGATCTAGCCCTGATCTTTTGACTGGGTGAGAGCTTTCTGCTTAATTCAGAGACTCTGTCCCTCACCACCCCTTGTTGTAAATATTTTTGTCCACCCTAAGCGTGGAAGGGTATTCTCAGATGTGAGACCCTTGCTCATTGCACCATCAGGATTCAAGCAAACCGGGCCGAAGACGGCTGTAATGCCAGAAACCGGTCCCCGGGAGCTTGTTTCCTTCCCAGTGTAAGAATTGGCTTTTGTAGTTTGGTTTGCCCTGTTCCCACCATGCACTGGGACAGGAACAGACTAATTTGCATACAGCCAGGTTCTGAAACTGGGATGGTGCAGTGAGCTAAAAAAAACGGTGTTGGATCTAGCCCTGATCTTTTGACTGGGTGAGAGCTTTCTGCTTAATTCAGAGACTCTGTCCCTCACCACCCCTTGTTGTAAATATTTTTGTCCACCCTAAGCGTGGAAGGGTATTCTCAGATGTGAGACCCTTGCTCATTGCACCATCAGGATTCAAGCAAACCGGGCCGAAGACGGCTGTAATGCCAGAAACCGGTCCCCGGGAGCTTGTTTCCTTCCCAGTGTAAGAATTGGCTTTTGTAGTTTGGTTTGCCCTGTTCCCACCATGCACTGGGACAGGAACAGACTAATTTGCATACAGCCAGGTTCTGAAACTGGGATGGTGCAGTGAGCTAAAAAAACGGTGTTGGATCTAGCCCTGATCTTTTGACTGGGTGAGAGCTTTCTGCTTAATTCAGAGACTCTGTCCCTCACCACCCCTTGTTGTAAATATTTTTGTCCACCCTAAGCGTGGAAGGGTATTCTCAGATGTGAGACCCTTGCTCATTGCACCATCAGGATTCAAGCAAACCGGGCCGAAGACGGCTGTAATGCCAGAAACCGGTCCCCGGGAGCTTGTTTCCTTCCCAGTGTAAGAATTGGCTTTTGTAGTTTGGTTTGCCCTGTTCCCACCATGCACTGGGACAGGAACAGACTAATTTGCATACAGCCAGGTTCTGAAACTGGGATGGTGCAGTGAGCTAAAAAAAATGGTGTTGGATCTAGCCCTGATCTTTTGACTGGGTGAGAGCTTTCTGCTTAATTCAGAGACTCTGTCCCTCACCACCCCTTGTTGTAAATATGCGTCAACAGCCAGGAAGAGCCAGTTCCCCCACCCTTACATAAACAAGCCGTCCGCGGAACAAAATTGGATTATGGCCAATCAAAAACAGGACAGGCTGCAGCCGAAGCCTGCAGCGGAAGAAAAAGAGAAAAAAAAACTTGTCTTCACAAGCCAGCTGGTCTGCCAAGGTCGACAAACAGATTCCTTGTAAGCTCGTTCCCAGGCCTGATTGTACTAACTAACGAAAGCTAGCATTTTAAAAAAAACAATTCTATTACAATGTACTGCTACTTAAAAGCTCCAGTTTCTAAAAAGACTTTTGTCTAACTAATTCAGCTAAAGGCAAGATAATTAAAATAAGGGCACTGATTCAGAAAGGGGCAACTAAGTTTTGCACACAAGATTATACAGTCTGTATTTAAAAAACGAATTAACATGGACTATTGTCAGCTGTTGAAAGAGAAATAATTTTTAAAACAACATAAAATGCAGACACATTTCAACATTGTGTTTCGTTCAACCAGGGGCATCACGTAATATTGCATTACAGTGTAATTTATAGCGCAAACTATTTAATCCAACCTAATAAAAGGGCCACATTCATACATTAATAAACAGCCAATTATTTTCTAACTGAGTTGGATAACTTACCAAGGCTGGTTTTACTGACACATTTATAAAAAAAGTTTTAGTTTACATTTGGGAAAATAATAATGATTTGTTTTCAAAAGCACACGGTTGCCTTTCACTAATTAAAAGCACATGTTACCATGCACTGTTGGGCAAGATTGAATATTCTCAACCTGTGATCATTGCAACCAGCACATTCCTTTCTAGATGGAAAACCCTCAAAGAAATAATTAATGAAAACAGCCCCGTAGCGTGCACTCTAACAGGGCCATCTTTTTAACATTTCACTCATTTTAAATCATGCATTCAAAAATAATTCACCACATGTCAGTGGATGCATATTAAGAAGCGCATTTAAAAGAACACAGCTCTCTCCGTGCAAACCCTTATCTCAATCCGACTGGTTGATTTATAACTTACAGTTCCAAGGCAAACCCACACAAATTCGTAGACGCAGTTAAAAAAGAATGTGAAATGAACAGAACCCTTCGCAAAGCACAAGATGTTACCTTTCCGTCAAGAAGCTGACAAAGCACGTAGGCAGACCAAGGAATCAAAAAAAAAAAGTCAAAATCAAACCATCAAATAATCCACTGACTTTTATAGCCAGGTCAGATAACCATGCGTGTTGACAGCATGTTAAAAATAAAGACTGCCATCTCAATTCAAGATATTAACCCTTTGGCAGCTCAAGCACAATCAATTCCCAATGACTGCAGATACATGGGAAAATCATGAACACATCTCTTCACGTTTACAGATAACACGTACACACATTTTCAAAACGTTATCCCCAAGCACCCGAGAGAGATCCAGCTCTCTCCTGCCTAACGTAATGATAACATGCCCTGTCCAAGCCATGACCACATGGCGCTATTCACAAGCCATATTTACAAGACAAACTCTTCACAAACAATATATCCAAGGCGCAATTCACAAGGAACACAGCAGATCAACATGAGAACATGCACCTCACAAGCCACATTAACATGGCGCTATTCACAAGCCATATTTACAAGACAAGGTTTTCACAAACAATATATCCAAGGCGCAATGCACAAGGAACACAGCAGATCAACATGAGAACATGCACCTCACAAGCCACATTAACATGGCGCTATTCACAAGTCATATTTACAAGGAGCTATATTCAAAGAACTCCACAGATCATATAACAATGAACATATTTCACATTGCACAGCATAAGCAGATGCAGCAAGCAATTTAATGGACAATTTAAAAGCATTTTTTACACACATTTATACAATTGGACCATCACAAAGATGTAACTGGCTCCCTCATGTAATGCCATCTTTCAACCCTGACAATTTAAACACCAAGATGAAAACCATTCCTTCCACCCTGAATAAGCCAAATGCCATGATGTTATGCAAACTCCTCACGCTGCAACTGTTCAAGCCCATAGGTCACACATGCTACATAAACTGCAACATTACGCCAGATGGAACCGGCGCTCAGGGCACTCCCTCAGAACACATGGGAAACTCTCTAAGCACATGGCCAGGACACACAGGATTCGTAAGATGCCGACTACGCCAAATGTTATGACCGGATTTTCTGATTAGATGGGATCAGCCCCTAGGGGCCCCTCCAACCCAGCCAGAACGTAATCACATCCCTCCTCAGGACCAACTATCCAGGCACCTGGGTACCTACCTGAGGATGGGGAACTCGCAATATACAAGCTCATATTATTAAGAACACCACTAAATCTATAGGGATACTAAGAATACTCACTGATTACTAAGGATATCCATACCCTACACCACACTTATATTCACATCAGTTGGTCTCGCGGCCACTCAGACCCAGACCGGTCTACCCTAGGGCAGATATGACACACAATCCGGTGCGTCTACACATGGGCCTGCAGAACCCAATGCTCCCTTTTCCAAACGGTTCGCAATCCTGCAAACCTCCACGCCAGTCTCCCACCTGACGCTCTCACTTATTCAAGCCACAATCTTGTGGGTATCCACGCTGGTCTCCTACCCAATGTTCTCACTAACGCCGCATATCAACGACGACCACATTCCTATGAACACCTTTATATATATATATATATTGGGAAGTCTCTTCACTAAGGGTCTGCTACTACAATATTAGGAGTTAGCCAATTAATATAATGTACCTCTTATTCTTGGCATCATAGGTCCACTCACTCCCTATTTATGTGATCACCACTTACCTGATTGGGATTACTCATCCATTCATGTACCTAGTAAACACCTAGGAGATATATTTACCTAGATTGAACAAAAGTATGAGACACATGCCAGTTTGCTACAAACTGGGGGTTATTTTATTACAACAATATAAACATTTACACAGATCTGTATCTGACAAAGACTATAGGTAGAACACACCGCTGAAAGAGAAAAGATTAGACATGCAATAGCTTAGGGAATAAGGACAAGATTAAGGATAGAGTTCACCTTATTAGTGTGTAGTCTTGTTCTAGCTGTCATCTGGGTTCCTCTCTCGTCTGTGCCTTGGCTCATCTCAGACTCTCTCTCTCTCCTGCACTCTTGGGTACACCTCTGCGCTGATCACTTTGCACTGGACTCCTCTCCCCCACGAACTGTCTCCACCTTCCAGCTTCAATCTTATGGTTCCTTCCGCTCTGATCACCGCTCATTCCACTAGCTTATTCACTCTGTCTCTGCACCAATGTCCAAACAACTCCATCTGCTCCCATAGGTTAGTCCACAATCTCTCCTCCGTCTCTTCTAAAAGGCATTACTTCAGACTCCAGCTATTCACACCTCCTCCTGATAAGTAACTGCTTCTGACTGCTTCCTTCAGTTCCAGCTCACTATTTAACTCAGCTCTCTCTCCAGCTTGAACCCTCTCTCTCTGCCAACTCCACTCCACTGCTTTCCACTCCTCCACCTCAACACGACTCACTGGCACCGCCACCTCTACTCGACTCTCCTCGACTCTACTCGACTCACTGACTCCGCCTCTGCACTTCACTGATATAGAATGCTGTTTCCTCATGGAAAGTTCCAGCCATCAGCCTGCCGCCCACCAGGTCTCTGCATCACCTCGCATCAAGGACACACACCCAGCCGGCCGGCCTTTTGTTGTGTCTTCCACACAGAGAATAATACAGCCTACCGATAAGGGCTGGCCCAGACCGGTTCTCTCCAAGTGAAAAACAGCCTTAACTATAAACTTTGCCTTTACCCTGAAAAGCCTCTCAGCTTCATCAAGATGGAGTCCCTCTAGCTCTAGGCCTGTAGGCCTGAAAGGGATGAAATGCCCCTTAGCTCTGTCAGAATACCTACATAAACCATACCAATGTGTCTAATATGTCAAAGCCAATAGGCAATAGACAAGTTAAAGTCAAGAATAAAGGATCTATTATCATATTAAGCAGCTATCCTCTTCTAGGTCTGGAAAAAAGGGCTTAAAAGGGCCAACACAGGCTAAGAATACCTATATTAGATGTGAGCAAGACTAAGGTCTATATCACTGCTAAATAAAGCCAAAAACTCTGCCATTACAGGCAGTAAACTGTATCTCCTGGCTAGGCGATGGCCTCGGACCTATGTGGACAATCGGACTCGGGGGAAGGGGTCATCAAAGGAGAGGTATTCATGCCGCGTGGACAATCAAGCGCGCAGGGGGAGTTTACCAACAGAGGGGTATTCATGAAAGGAAAGGAGGTGTTGGTCAGGCGCGAGCGTGACTCCCAAGGACAGAGTCATGTAGAAGAAGAAGTTTTATGACTTGCCCATGTGAGGGAGGGGAGGGGGGAGCCAGGGTGCGCGGAGGGTGCTCGCAGGGTCAGGAGAGCACGCTGGCGATCGATCGTGGACGGGGAGACCATGATACCTAAAATGGCTGTTGTGCATGTTGTACGTGGGTGACAAGCTGGCGCAGATGATGTTCAGCTCATGTACTAAAATTCCACAGTCCCCCCTTTTAACATGTCTCGCCAACTTGTCAGTTCGGATTTATCCCCATAAAGCCATGTATTTCTACTTCATAGAGGGGACTCATGCGCTCATTTCTGAAGTCCAAAGTCTTTGGGCACATACAGTTAGTAGCGAGTACACACAAGGATGGCAGGCATTGTATACTTAAGCAATGCACACATAGTATCACAATCGGTATCAATAAAAAGGAAAACAACCTCCAACCCCAGTCCTTCAAAGTGACCCAAAACCAGCTCCCAAGCGACCATCCTTCTTGTTCTTGGTGTACCTCCGAGGAAAGTCTGTGGAGGTGTTCAATTGCTTTGTAAACTGAGGGCGAGTTATCTGGCACGTCGGTGCAACAGCTAGATCCGATGATGCGGCATGCTCCTCCTCGATCGGCTAGAACCACATCTAGAACAAGGCGGTTTTGAAGGGCCACAAGGCGGACCGCCTGAAGCTCAGCCGTGTTGTTAGCGAGGATGCCAGCCGTGATGTTGATCGTTGTCTCTACTGCCTGGGTCAGGTGTCGGATTACGCGACTGTTCGCCATTGGGCCCCACAGAGGAACAAGTCCCTTTGCTGCGTCCAGGAACTGTGCTCCAGTGGAGTCGGCTTGTCCAATGTCATTTGCGCGCCTCTGCCGGTGGTGGTTAGCAGGGGCTACATATGTGGGAGGGAGAACGAAGGCGATGTAGCAGGTACCCTTCCAACCTTTCGGGAGCCAGGTGTAAGCTTTGGTGCCACAAACAAAGTACATATTTGGAGAAGCAACAAAGGAAGGGGGATCAACTGAGTCCAATGTTCTGGTGATGCGGCAAGAACTGTGACCCACCAGCTGCGTTCCCCGGCCTTCGAGGCACACAAGACCTGTGACATTGATAACAGACAGGGCCACAGTCAGAGTGGCGGCAGTCTGTTTCTGCAGATTAGAGAAGGTGGGTCTAGCTGGATTGTGGAGCACTTGCACTTCAACACGTTCTTTGGCTGGGATGTTCATAAGGAAGGCGGCACCCGACGGCGCAGGACACAGGGGAGCAGAGGTCCTTCCGGTTTTGTTCAGCCAAAACCCATAGTAGAAGTGTGATACTGTCTGGCCGGAAGAGGCGTTGTCCTTGTGGCTCTCTTGCATGAGGATCAGCCAGTGAAGGAAGGAGCCGTGAACCGAGAAAGGAGAAGGGATGAAGGGGATGGAGTGTCCAGTGGCATGCGGGAGCAAGCCGCAGATCCAGCAGTTCGTGGCATTTGCAGCAAGGTTGTGTTGGTGCAACAGTTGCACGAAGGAATTGTTCCAGAATTCCCTGCGCCTTTCTCGGAGCTGAGGCGACAGGGAGACCAGGTGATGCTCTTTCATGGGGGTCGGTTGTGCAGTGGGCAGTAATGCCTGATGAGCGGGTGTGCTTCCCTCCAGAATCCAGAAGGAGGTCATGAGGAGGAGGCAGAAGAGGAAGACAATGAAGAGGGCGATTGTCTTTGATTTGTGGAAATTGTCAGTCTTTGGGTTTCTGTAGTGGGTATTTCCTGTTGCTTCCATCATCTTCTTATCGGGCGCTTCCATCATCTTCTTATCTGGCGCTTCCATCATCTTCAAGGTGCTCGGTAGCGGGCAGAACCACAGACTTCGTTTAGCTTCTCTCCGGGTAACGCTTAGTTGTGCTTAGGTCACCGTTCTGAGATTTAACTTAGTCCGTGGCCTACTTAGCCGAAGCTCCCTCCTTTCGACGCAGGAAATACCCTTCTCTGGATGGCACAGTGGGATCAGGGAATTTTGCAAGTTCAAGTGCCTCGGTATCGGGATAACAGTTCAATGCTGGCCAGTCTTTGTTCAGGAGCTCTTCTTGGGTGTTGACGTTTTCTGTCGTGGCCAGGGTCGGGGAGACCTTCCTGCAGTGGTGCGCGTGCAGCCAGTTCCTCTTCCCCTCCACTCGAAGCGCCGTCCGGGTGGTGATCAGTACTTGCCAGGGGCCCGTCCACCGGGGTTCTAGACTCTTGGCCCGTTGAAAGTTTCGGACTAATACATAGTCCCCCGGTTGGATGTCGTGACCCGGACCCCTGGAAGCATCGGGGATGGCCTGCTGCACCTGTTGATGAATGACAGACAACGTTTTGGTTAACTTGCCCAAATAATCAGACAGTAGGACGTCCGGGACGTCATGAATGGAGGTCGGTTTGGGGGCAGCCCAGAGGTTCATCGGTCGCCCGAATACAACCTCGTAGGGGGTCAAATGGTGTTTGGTGGGAGTGGAGCGCATCGATAGCAATGCCAGTGGGAGGGCATCTGGCCACTTAAATCCAGTGGTGACCACTATTTTTGACAGTTTCAGCTTCAATGTGGCATTATGTCGTTCCACCAAACCGGCAGATTGGGGGTGGAAGACTGCATGAAATCTCTGCTTCACCCCCAACCCTTTCAAGATTAGTTGGATGACCTCAGCTATGAAGTGGGAGCCATTGTCGCTCCATAAAATTCGACAAAGGCCATAGCGAGGGAAGAACTCTTTCAGTAGTACTTTGGCAGTAGTCATGGCAGTGTTGTCACGGGTTGGATAGGCCTCTACCCATTTGCTGAAGGCACATACAATGACTAGTACATACTTCAAGCCTTGGCATCTCTCTAGCTGGATGTAATCCATCTGGAGGACCTCAAAGGGGTGATCGGGGATCCCAAACCCTCCCCGGGGCACCACAGTTCCTTTCCCGGGGTTGTGTTGCAAACAGATAAGGCACTGCTGGACCAGGCGTTTGGCTGAGTCGGGGATTTTGTCGTTGTACCAGACTTTGGAAATGAGTTTGATCATGGGTGCAGCTCCTATGTGTGCGGGGGAATGCGCCATAGTCAGTATCGGGATCAGGTATGAGTCAGGCAGCAGCCATCTGTTTGCATCTTTTGTCCGCCAGCAGCCCTCATCGTCCTTCAAACCCACCCGTGCCCACTCGGTCAGTTTGTGAGGGGTGCTGGCCGACTGGATGTCTCTAATCATTTCCCTAGCGTCAGTCCATTTCTTTGCTTGTGACCTGGTCACATATATGCGTGTCACCGTCTTATTCTCAGCTGTGGTTCGTGCAGTGATGTCGGCCAGTGCGTTCCCTTGTCCGACTAAGTCCGTCACCTTCTTGTGTGCCTGGCATTTGATCACTGCTAATCGTTTGGGGAGGAGAACTGCTTCAATCAAAGCAGAAACCAGATCTCCGTGAAGGATGGGTGTGCCGTGGGACGTTAGGAATCCCCTTTGCCTCCACAGGAGCCCAAAATGGTGAACCACCCCGAAGGCATACTGGCTGTCTGTGTATACGTTCGCGGTGGCTCCTGTTGCTATGATGCATGCTCGTGTGAGGGCTATCAGCTCTGCCGCCTGCGCAGATCGTTGTGTGATGCGGGCTGTCTCAACTACTGTTCGGGCTGTCGTTACTGCATAAGCAGCTGAAGTGGTGCCATCTGGGAGTTTGATGCATGAGCCGTCTACCCATAGCTCTCCATCAGGGTCTGTAAAAGCAGTGTCTCGGAGGTCAACTCTACTCCTAGTCTGTTCGTCCGTGAGGGTCACACAGTCGTGTATGGGAGGCACGTCGGGGTCATTTTCAGGCAGGGGCAACAGTGTGGCAGGATTCAAAGTCGTGCATCTCTTTAGTGTGATGTGGGGTGCAAGTAGCGTCAATTCATACCCTGTCAGTCGTGCGCTAGTCAGGTGTTGAGTCTTGGTTTGGTTCAAAAGGGTGTCGACCGCATGGGGTACCAACACGGTGAGGGAGTTTGAAAGTACGATTCCCTCACTCTGACGGATAGAGACAGCAGCGGCAGCTACTGCTCAAAGGCAGGCAGGCAAAGCTCTGGCTACAGGGTCAAGAGTGGCAGAGAAGTAGGCACAAGGGCGCTGCTTAAGACCGATAGACTGTGTTAGGACAGACAATGCACACCCCTCCCTTTTGTGGGTGAAGAGGGAAAAGGGCTTGGAGTAATCCGGTGTTCCCAGGACGGGGACTGAGCAAAGGGCATCCCGTAACTCCTTAAAGGATGCTTGACACTCAGTGGTCCAAGGAAGCGGGAAGGGGGCATCTTTGGCCAGCAAAGCAAGTAGAGGTTTTACAAAGAGGCTGAAATTTGGTAACCATTGTCTGCAAAAAGAGGTAAGGCCAACCAAAGAGCGGACTTGCTTTTGTGTTTTTGGGATGGGGGTGTCTAGGATGGTTTGGATTCGATCGGGTGTAAGTTTCCTCCCTTCTTTGAACAGGAGATGGCCTAGGTATGTCACTTGTGGCTGGCAGAACTGTAATTTCTTTTTGGAGACTTTGTGGCCATTTTCTGCGAGAAAGTGTAGGAGTTGGACAGTGGCTGTGATTGCAAGTGGGGTGGTGTCAGCCTCCAAAAGGATATCATCGACATATTGGATCAACACCACTCCATCTGGTAGCTGGTCGGCATCCAGCTGTCTTTTGAGGGCCTGGCTGTAAATGCTGGGACTTTCAGTGTACCCCTGGGGAGCTCTACAAAATCGGTACGAGCGGGATTTTAGGGTGAAGCCGAAGAGATAACGGCTGTCCTTTCGACGCAGGAAATACCCTTCTCTGGTTGGCACAGTGGGATCAGGGAATTTTGCAAGTTCAAGTGCCTCGGTATCGGGATAACAGTTCAATGCTGGCCGGTCTTTGTTCAGGAGCTCTTCTTGGGTGTTGACGTTTTCTGTCGTGGCCAGGGTCGGGGAGACCTTCCTGCAGTGGTGCGCGTGCAGCCAGTTCCTCTTCCCCTCCACTCGAAGCGCCGTCCGGGTGGTGATCAGTACTTGCCAGGGGCCCGTCCACCGGGGTTCTAGACTCTTGGCCCGTTGAAAGTTTCGGACTAATACATAGTCCCCCGGTTGGATGTCGTGACCCGGACCCCTGGAAGCATCGGGGATGGCCTGCTGCACCTGTTGATGAATGACAGACAACGTTTTAGTTAACTTGCCCAAATAATCAGACAGTAGGACGTCCGGGACGTCATGAATGGAGGTCGGTTTGGGGGCAGCCCAGAGGTTCATCGGTCGCCCGAATACAACCTCGTAGGGGGTCAAATGGTGTTTGGTGGGAGTGGAGCGCATCAATAGCAATGCCAGTGGGAGGGCATCTGGCCACTTAAATCCAGTGGTGACCACTATTTTTGACAGTTTCAGCTTCAATGTGGCATTATGTCGTTCCACCAAACCGGCAGATTGGGGGTGGAAGACTGCATGAAATCTCTGCTTCACCCCCAACCCTTTCAAGATTAGTTGGATGACCTCAGCTATGAAGTGGGAGCCATTGTCGCTCCATAAAATTCGACAAAGGCCATAGCGAGGGAAGAACTCTTTCAGTAGTACTTTGGCAGTAGTCATGGCAGTGTTGTCACGGGTTGGATAGGCCTCTACCCATTTGCTGAAGGCACATACAATGACTAGTACATACTTCAAGCCTTGGCATCTCTCTAGCTGGATGTAATCCATCTGGAGGACCTCAAAGGGGTGATCGGGGATCCCAAACCCTCCCCGGGGCACCACAGTTCCTTTGCCGGGGTTGTGTTGCAAACAGATAAGGCACTGCTGGACCAGGCGTTTGGCTGAGTCGGGGATTTTGTCGTTGTACCAGACTTTGGAAATGAGTTTGATCATGGGTGCAGCTCCTATGTGTGCGGGGGAATGCGCCATAGTCAGTATCGGGATCAGGTATGAGTCAGGCAGCAGCCATCTGTTTGCATCTTTTGTCCGCCAGCAGCCCTCATCGTCCTTCAAACCCACCCGTGCCCACTCGGTCAGTTTGTGAGGGGTGCTGGCCGACTGGATGTCTCTAATCATTTCCCTAGCGTCAGTCCATTTCTTTGCTTGTGACCTGGTCACATATATGCGTGTCACCGTCTTATTCTCAGCTGTGGTTCGTGCAGTGATGTCGGCCAGTGCGTTCCCTTGTCCGACTAAGTCCGTCACCTTCTTGTGTGCCTGGCATTTGATCACTGCTAATCGTTTGGGGAGGAGAACTGCTTCAATCAAAGCAGAAACCAGATCTCCGTGAAGGATGGGTGTGCCGTGGGACGTCAGGAATCCCCTTTGCCTCCACAGGAGCCAAAAATGGTGAACCACCCCGAAGGCATACTGGCTGTCTGTGTATACGTTCGCGGTGGCTCCTGTTGCTATGATGCATGCTCGTGTGAGGGCTATCAGCTCTGCCGCCTGCGCAGATCGTTGTGTGATGCGGGCTGTCTCAACTACTGTTCGGGCTGTCGTTACTGCATAAGCAGCTGAAGTGGTGCCATCTGGGAGTTTGATGCATGAGCCGTCTACCCATAGCTCTCCATCAGGGTCTGTAAAAGCAGTGTCTCGGAGGTCAACTCTACTCCTAGTCTGTTCGTCCGTGAGGGTCACACAGTCGTGTATGGGAGGCACGTCGGGGTCATTTTCAGGCAGGGGCAACAGTGTGGCAGGATTCAAAGTCGTGCATCTCTTTAGTGTGATGTGGGGTGCAAGTAGCGTCAATTCATACCCTGTCAGTCGTGCGCTAGTCAGGTGTTGAGTCTTGGTTTGGTTCAAAAGGGTGTCGACCGCATGGGGTACCAACACGGTGAGGGAGTTTGAAAGTACGATTCCCTCACTCTGACGGATAGAGACAGCAGCGGCAGCTACTGCTCAAAGGCAGGCAGGCAAAGCTCTGGCTACAGGGTCAAGAGTGGCAGAGAAGTAGGCACAAGGGCGCTGCTTAGGACCGATAGACTGTGTTAGGACAGACAATGCACACCCCTCCCTTTTGTGGGTGAAGAGGGAAAAGGGCTTGGAGTAATCCGGTGTTCCCAGGACGGGGACTGAGCAAAGGGCATCCCGTAACTCCTTAAAGGATGCTTGACACTCAGTGGTCCAAGGAAGCGGGAAGGGGGCATCTTTGGCCAGCAAAGCAAGTAGAGGTTTTACAAAGAGGCTGAAATTTGGTAACCATTGTCTGCAAAAAGAGGTAAGGCCAACCAAAGAGCGGACTTGCTTTTGTGTTTTTGGGATGGGGGTGTCTAGGATGGTTTGGATTCGATCGGGTGTAAGTTTCCTCCCTTCTTTGAACAGGAGATGGCCTAGGTATGTCACTTGTGGCTGGCAGAACTGTAATTTCTTTTTGGAGACTTTGTGGCCATTTTCTGCGAGAAAGTGTAGGAGTTGGACAGTGGCTGTGATTGCAAGTGGGGTGGTGTCAGCCTCCAAAAGGATATCATCGACATATTGGATCAACACCACTCCATCTGGTAGCTGGACGGCATCCAGCTGTCTTTTGAGGGCCTGGCTGTAAATGCTGGGACTTTCAGTGTACCCCTGGGGAGCTCTACAAAATCGGTACGAGCGGGATTTTAGGGTGAAGCCGAAGAGATAACGGCTGTCTGGGTGGATGGGGATAGAGAAAAACACATTTTTGAGATCAATAACAGTGAAGGTGGTGGCAGTGGACGGGATGAGGGTCAGAATGGTGGTGATGTCTGAGACTACGGGGTATTGGGGTACGACCACTTTGTTGATCTCTCGCAGGTCGATGATGAAGCGGTACGCTTTCTCATCTCCCTCGCCTTGCTTCTTAACAATGGGTTGGATAGGGCTGTTGCAGACATTGCTGACCACTTCTTCGACCACTCCTGCATCTACCAGAAACTGAATGATCGCTACCAGTGCCTTCTCGCCCTCGGGCGATATCCGATACTGTGGGAGTTTCGGGAGCATAGCGTCCTGTCTTACAGTTATATGAATGGGGTCAATCATCATTCGTCCCACATCAGAGTCATTTTTGGCCCATAGGTATGGGGGCAGGGCATCGAGCAAGGACAGATCACAGTCAGTCAGGGAGTACATGTGTCGCGTTGGGCAAGATTTAGGTACGCTCGGGTTGTCGTACAGGATGACTCGGACTCCATCTGGGGAACACCTGATAGTAGCTCGAAAATGTTTCAGCAAATCAATGCCCATAATGGCGTCACGGGAGTTGGAGGAGAGCAAAAATGTTGTGGCAGTGGTGTTGTTATCTAGGTCAAAGGAGATAGGTACGGACAGGGGGTTAGTGGAGGGCGTCCCATCGAAACCTATCAATGTAATGTGTGAGCCAGACAAGGGTGCCCTTGGAATCAGTCGTTTCGATAACACACTACGTGTCACCCCAGTGTCTACCAAAAATGGAGACTCTGTACCCAGGACCTTAGCAGTGACGTAAGGACCTTGCTGGTCAACATAGAGCTCGACTGGATCCCTCCCTTGCCCCTGGCAGTCCTATGCAAAATCGGGGGCATTCTCACCATCGGACAGTTGATACTGGTTCTGACGGGGACGGTCAAATGTGTTCGATCTCCCTGGTCTGTCATTGGTGGTGTTGTTTGTGTACCCTCGTCCTTGTCCCCTATTTCTCGGTCCACCCGCTACGTCTTTGGGGTCCCTATTTCTGTTCATCTCTAATAGAACCGGACACTGGGATTTCCAATGACCGAATCCTTTGCAGAAGGCACACTGGTCCCGCTAATGTCTCTACGTCCAATGTGGGGTGTCGGGGTGTGGTCTTTGGGAGGTGGATTTCTAGGGGTGGTCGATTGGTAGTTCCCCCCGTGGGGTTCCCGTCCGACCGCTATACCTTGTATCTGGGCTATCATCACCCTTTCTTTCAAATCTTTCTTCTTTTTCTCGGATGCCCTATCATTCTCATTCTTCTGGTGCTCATAATACTGAGCCATCTGAAGGATAGCTGCGGGTTTGGAGGCCCCCCAACTACTCTCACTCGTCTGCAGCTTTTGGGAAACCTCTTGCGATAGACCCTTTACATAATTTTGCACAAACAGGTGTTGTCCGGTTGCGGTGGTCATGTCTTGGCCACTGTAGTCGGAGAACACTGTCTCGAATCGGGAGAAGTATTCCGATACATCTTCCTGGGGTTTCTGAAGACAGGCCGTGACTATCGACCAATCTACCTTTTTCTCTGGGATCAGTGTCTTTAACTTCTGAACTAATTTGTCTGGGAGTTCTAATATGTCCTTTACTGGTTTCTTTCTGGGCTCTCGCTGTCTATCTAGCTCACTGAGTTGCTTCCAGGTATGTCCGAACAGATCCGTGTGGTCAGCCTTCCGGATTTGCTTCCACACGTCAGCTGGCAGGCATAACCCGAAAAACAAGTCAATGTCCGCTAAAGTCATTATCGTCGAACCCAAGGCTGTGCCTAATTCGGTATAGAATGCTGTCAGGTTCTTTCTTAAATCGGGCAGAGTTTGTCTAAAGGTTAAGATGTCTTGTCGGTCCCATGGTTGGTAAACCCAATTGTACACAACCCTCCCCTTTGCATCTGTATGGTTAATATCGTCGTTTGTTCCCTGACCACGTGGCGGAACCCAGTAAGGGGCCGCCTCTCTGATGGGCATCATAGTGTTGGCTACTTCTACTGAGGACCCGGTTGGTTCAGGGACTGTAACCTTGATTTCTGGTTTCTGTTCCGTGAGGTGGCGGAAGACCTCAAGCATTTGCATGAAGAGGTCCGTCGCATCACGTTCAGTCCCATCTCCAACATCAATCTTTCTATATAGCGCTGTCAGTTTAGCGGGGCCCTTACTCTGATATCTATCCTCATATGCGTTCAGGGTGTGGTAGCTGAATCGTAAAATGAAATGCCGTCTGTGGCTGTCGGCATGTGAATTATACATGTTCATTGTGTATTCTTCGTTCTCCTTCCATTCTACTAGTGTCTTTGCTATTTTGTCAATCCCGTCCCGCTCATCTTTACTCAACCTATTTGGTCTGGCTGGTGGTTGCTTGCTAGCCTCAGGGTCATCTGGCGGTGTTGCTAATGTGGCTGGTGCGGAGGCTGTGAGGGCTGGTGCGCTAGCGCTAAGGTCGCTCTCGTTCGCACTCAGGGCTTGCAGGTGTTGTTGGCAGGGGGCATATGGACGGGGCATGTAGATGATTGGGGGACCTAGCAGTAACTCATCGTTTGCCCGTTGTTTGGAGGGCAATTCAGGGTAGAGCGTAGCGGGGGTCCTAACAGGACATTGACCTGTCAACCCTGATTCTTGTTTTTGTGTAGCTTCCTTTCTTTCTTTTATTTCTTCTTCTAGTTGCTTAGCGGCTAGGTGGGCTGCCTTTCATAATTCTTTCCCTATTTTTGCTTCTTCTCTTTTTCTTCGTTGTTCCGTTTCTTTGCGCCACATGCCGATACTATCGAGCATAGTGGGCGTAGTCTTATTTTTCTGGAGCGCTATTTCTAATATTTTTATTTTATGATCATCAAAGGAACCTATCAGTGGCCACTGACTTTCGGGGTTCTTCTTTGTATATTTATGCCATAACTTAGTATAAGCTATAGCGACTAGTCCATGCTTAGTGAACATGTCCTTATTAGGGGTGCCCTCTAGTGGAGCTGGATGGTTCATCTCTAATAAGCGGTCCGGGCTGAACAGGCTACCAATCAGTGGGGAGAAGATAGGCATGACGGGTTACAACGGGGACAAAGGTCTGCACTACCTATCTTGTGGAGAAGTGTGGCTCACTGGTTAGAGGCGGCAGACCCGAGTGCAGAGAACGGCCCGGGACCAGGGTTCGATTCCCGACGCGGCAGGGTCTTGGACCAGGATCAGCGGACTGATAATTCTCGCATCGGTGCCTACTCCGACCAGGGAGCACACTCGGCAACTCTGGGCATTAGCTTGCCTCATCTCCACAACGGCCCCACACAAACGCTGGGGATGCCTGGTTTCACCTTGGAGACCCCCAGGAGGGACTATCTCACAGGGAAAGCCAGGACGGGTTCCCCAGCGGTCTATAGCGCTACGAGGCCTCCGGGTAGCAGTGCGCTTTACAAGACACAACAATTTACAACAATTTACAATTCTTATCACGGCGTGCAAAGACTAGACAGAATATTTCTATTCTCCGTTGTTTGCAGGCGGTGAATGCCTCAAAAGAACCAATACCGAACACTTAATGTACGGTCAATCAAACAATCAGTGGGGAGAATAAGTAGGTACGACGGGTTAAAAAGTTTGCGTTACCCACTTTTTCTCTACCTGCAAAGAGAGACCTTGTTCTTCCCTGTTTGCAGACAGAGAATCTCCAGACAACAATCCGCGAACAACAGTTCGGGAAAACAGTGGGGGAGGAAGATAGGCACGACGGATTACAACGGGGACAAAAGTCTGCGTTGCCTATCCTTCACTGCTTGCAAAGGGAGAGCCTGTTGTTTCTCCGTTTGCAAACGGTGAATCTCCAGAAGAACCAACAAAAGAGTAATACTAGTATTATCCAAATCAAACAATCATTTCGTAATTTTATCGTGTTTACACGACCTTACCCGGACCGCATGGACAGTTTCCTGTCTTCCGAATCCAGCGCCCGATCGTCCTCTATTCTTCGTGATGTTCGCGGCACTCCTGATGGTTCCCAGTCAGGACCGTAGATCACTCGAGAGAGGTCTGTTCAGAACTAGTGAAGTTCGGATGATCGGCTGTCAGACGAGGGTCTATCGGACAGGAGCTCTCCCGATCGTTGCAGTCGTTCACTTTGTCATCGGGACCTCTCCCACTGGATCCACGTGTCGCTGATGGGCCCCACGCTTTGGGACGCCAATTGTAGAAAAAAAAGGTTAGGGCTGATGGCCTGTTTCGAGATTGCCCGGCGTTAACCACCTCTATACCACTCTAGTTATCAAACAAAGAGGCAGGTGCTGGAGACCGGAAGGCAGGAAACAGAAGTTTTTATTCCGACGGAGCAGAACACATCAGATCAGACAACAATGTATCGTCTCGAGGTGCTCTAACAGCCTCTCTGAGGCCTGGCCTCTTATACCCTGGTTTATGACGTGAGAGCATTCTTTATTGCATAAAAAACTCTGTGAACTCATAAAAAACATCCCCGTAATCCTCGTGTCAGACCCACCCCCACATGTATCCACAATAGAGGTCCTCACCCTGCTGATAATAAGAGGGGGCTATCACGCAGCTGAGTGTTCCGCCAATTCTTAGGATGTGGGCGCCTGATCGTATCCCAGGGGGTGGGGAGGCCAGGATCTATAGTGGGCCCTTTGAAGAGGAGCGACTCCATACAATAGGAGGCAGTAAACTGTATCTCCTGGCTAGGCGATGGCCTCGGACCTATGTGGACAATCGGACTCGGGGGAAGGGGTCATCAAAGGAGAGGTATTCATGCCGCGTGGACAATCAAGCGCGGAGGGGGAGTTTACCAACAGAGGGGTATTCATGAAAGGAAAGGAGGTGTTGGTCAGGCGCGAGCGTGACTCCCAAGGACAGAGTCATGTAGAAGAAGAAGTTTTATGACTTGCCCATGTGAGGGAGGGGAGGGGGGAGCCAGGGTGCGCGGAGGGTGCTCACAGGGTCAGGAGAGCACGCTGGCGATCGATCGTGGACGGGGAGACCATGATACCTAAAATGGCTGTTGTGCATGTTGTACGTGGGTGACAAGCTGGCGCAGATGATGTTCAGCTCGTGTACTAAAATTCCACAGCTGTTT